>NC_057406.1:38725488-38920251 GCF_019320065.1 Cervus canadensis | reverse complement strand
TTACAGCATACTAACACATATATATGGAATTTAGAAAGATGATAATGATAACCCTATATGCAAAACAGAAAAAGAGACAGAGAAGTACAGAACAGACTTCTGGACTCTGTGGGAGAAGGTGAGGGTGGGATGTTTTGAAAGAACAGCATGTATATTATCTATGGTGGAACAGATCACCAGCCCAGGTGGGATGCATGAGACAAGTGCTCCGGCCTGGTGCACTGGGAAGACCCAGAGGAATCGGGTGGAGAGGGAGGTGGGAGGGGGGATCGGGATGGGGAATACGTGTAAATCTATGGCTGATTCATATCAATGTATGACAAAACCCACTGAAATGTTGTGAAGTAATTAGCCTCCAACTAATAAAAATAAATAAATAAATAAATAAAAGCATGGTGTCTAATATAAATAACATGATGTCATGTTTAATAAAACGCCACACTTCAGATTCTTTCCCTTTTATCTTACAACCAGTTTCTTTTGATGTTTGTTTTATCTGCTTTAGAATGACTTAAGTTTTCTGTTTGTCATTCAAATTTATCATTTAACAAATGCCCCCTGGCAGTGTTATGCCAGCCTTCTACCCTTCCTCTCTTTGATAGGCCAGTTTCTATCACATGTTATTTGGTAGAAGCTGAGAGTAACAAGCGGTATAGGTAATGGAGAGTTGGATGATAATGAGATAAAAATGAAAAGTGTTCAGTACTGTGACTGGTCTAGATTAAATGTTTCATATATGAGACTTCTATTGCTTCTTCTTATAAATACATTTATAGTATTTTTTGTCTCCAAAGGCTTGATAAATCTTATGAAACACACACACACAGAACAAAGAAATTTGCCTCCTTTGGATCTTACTTCCACAGAACTATACTCTGAGATTTTTAATAAATTTAAGCACCTCACTAGAAAAAAAATAAAACAATGAGCCTTAGATTCTATTTATATATTTTTTGCATTTACTACGGAGAAGGCAATGGCAACCCACTCCAGCAGTCTTGCCTGGAAAATCCCATGGACAGAGAAGCCTGGTGGGCTGCAGTCCATGGGGTCGCTAGGAGTCAGACACGACTGAGTGACTTCACTTTCACTTTTCACTTTCATGCATTGGAGAAGAAAATGGCAACCCACTGCAGTGTTCTTGCCTGGAGAATCCCAGGGACAGGGGAGCCTTGGTGGGCTGCCGTCTGTGGGGTCACACAGAGTCCAACACGACTGAAGTGACTTAGCAGCAGCAGCAACATTTACTATCCTATGATAATATTATATTACATAATATCAATATATATCTAGTAGTATGTTTCTTATTCTGTATGTAAATTTATATATATATATATATATATCCTTTAAATGACACTTTATTATAGTCTGGATTTTTTCCATGACATAGACATTAGGGTATAATTTTTAAATGCTTACATAGTTGAGCAATTTTAGAGTCTGCTTTTGTTATTTATCATATGACAAGGTAATATAAGAGATATATATATATATATATGTATATATATTCTCTGTGATATTTACTGTATTTTTCTTTTCTAAACAAGTCTAAAAAATAATCTGTATGGACTTAATTTAAAAAGTTATTTTTCTGTCTTGTCATTAAATTTTTACTATTACAGGGTTAGTTTTATGTCACCTGTTATTTGATACAGATTTTAAAACTGTATTGATCTTCATTTTTAATTTCATATTTACTAAACTTGATATTATAAACTGATAAGGCTTCCAGGTACAACTATATTTTTCATTTTTAATCAATAGTTCTTCAGAATATATTGTTATTATATTGTTTGGAACTGACACATGTAATATTGTTAGATATTCTCTATTTAATATGACTTCATGAAAATTTATTTAGCATAATTATAACCTTATTAATTTGTCTTAGTTTTTTGCCATAATAGAAAACTCTAGACTTTTCCTTTTTGTATTTGCACAGATACTGTGTGCTTTAAATTATTCTGTAGATTTTAGCCCACATATATTTTTATGTGTCTAGTATAGGCATTAGATTGTTCAATTTTGTTTTAATGCCAATCAGTAAGCTGTGCTTTATATTAGAGTTTAGTTCATTTGCTTTATACACTTTAATTGATAACTTTCTTCTAATTCCTTTATCCTGTAAGTTTTTCCTCATTGTGTCTTTTTTATTCTATTTTACTATGATGTTTCTGTAGCTGATTTTAAACTTTTTATTTCCCATTGAAAAATCACATATTTTCAACAACAATACATTTTGACACAATTGCTATCATTGCTTTTAATATATATTTCAATTAAATAAGTTAGTATTGTGGGATGACATGATATCTAAATTCTTTTCTGGCATTTCCATTTAACATAATCTGGAACACATTATTAAGCATTGTTTATATTTTATCCTTCTCAACATGTGGTTGAATTAACCATTTTGTGTGGTATTTCTAAGCATCCCTTATATTAATCTTGCAATCCATCAGTCCTTAGTAGTTGTTTGTCATTGTTTTTAGGGCTTCATTTCTCATCACTGGAATATTTCTAGCTGTGAGACTTCACTCCCTACCCGCCCTCGCCATTTTCTGAGGTTTTCTGTTACCTTCAAAAGCTATCTTTTGTCATCAAGGAGAAAAATCATATTTACTGGATTCTGTTTTTATCTCTCTTGGAACCAGCCTCGTGCCTCAAGTTTGAGTATCAGGGCATTCTTAATTTTATAGTAATATACGCTACCCATCTTTCTTGAGGTTACAGTTTCTAGAAAAGTAAAACGTGTAGGCAAAAGAGACAGGAGGACCAGAACAAGTATAATCTGCTACACCGGACTGGTCTCAACTCACCAGAGTGACTTCTATCAAATGTTCTGTCATCAGTAAGGAAGTGCTTGCCCTACACTCCTTTGAGCTCCAGCTTACTCTTCTCTAAAACATCCCATCTTAGCCGCTCAGGTGTTGTGTTGTGGCTTCTTCCCATATGGAGACCTGAAAAGAAAAAAAAAAAAAACACAACTCTTTTTTTGGTGAATCTCATGGCAAAATTAATACCTCAGGACATTCACCAGGCCCTGGCCCTCAGTTCTCAAGAATCTGGACATAAACACATTCTAAAATTTCTTCTCAGAACCTCAGATTCTTTTGTTTATGTGTTTCATTCAAACTTTAAAAATGTGACAAGTAGGCACCCAGGTATATTTCAGTGAAGATCATGCCCAGTTGGTTTTTCATACTTCTTCAAGATCAATAGATATAATATCGATATCTATTAATATTCTATTATTAATTAATTACTATTAAATAAGAATAATTAATTAATAATCTATTAATATTATTAAAAATTAATAATGATTCTCATAATTCTGTATTAGAATTCTATATATTGACAGTCTGAATAATTTATTTTTTGGGAAAGACTTCCCACTTTGCTTGCATTTTTACATCCTTTAGTACACAGATTATTTTCAAATTGAATATGCTTTTTTCTTTAGGTTTCTCTTTCTTTACAATGGTGTAATGGTGCTGTGTTTTTACCTGTTCTATTAATCTGTTTTTATTATCCACAGTTTTTTTCATTCAGGATGTCAGTTCTCCTCCTAATGGTCTCCTCTTATGCTTGACTTCTTTTCTAGCGTTTGTAAATTTCACAAAAATTTTAATATCCTTGCCCCTTGTTTTGTTAATAATTATCTCTTCTTTTAAAGTAGTGAGAGACACAGATGTACAGAACAGACTTTTGGACTCTGTGGGAGAAGGCTAGGGTGGGATGTTCTGAGAGAACAGCATTGAAACAAGTATACTATCAAGGGTGAAACAGATCGCCAGCCCAGGTTGGATGCACGAGACAAGTGCTCAGGGCTGATACACTGGGAAAACCCAGAGGGATGGGATGGAGAGGGAGGCAGGAGGGGGGATCGGGATGGGGAACACATGTAAATCCATGGCTGATTCATGTCAATGTATGGCAAAAACCACTACAGTATTGTAAAATAATTAGCCTCCAACTAATAAAAATAAATGGAAAAAAGAAAAAAAAAGTAGTGAGAGTAAATTGCTCTACAACCATATGAAGCAGATTCAGAAGATGGATGTTTTCTCTGACTTCCCATCCTTTTAGTAGTTGCTCTACTAACTTGGGTTTTCTAAAATCTTATTTGTGTTCTGTATGTAACTTGTTGACACTCCCTATTACATTTTCCTAGTTCAAATACACTTTTATGAGTTTCTCTCTGAGTTTCATTCTCCTTTGGATTTTCTCTTTTTCTGAATTTAGCTAGGAGAAAGTACTCTGTCATTTGTTAGTTTTTCTCAGAAAATTTTTTTTTCTTTTGCTTTAACTGAACTGAGGAGAAAGAAAATATGGGGTATGTAGAAGGCAGAGAGTACTCCCTCACAATTAATCTTTCCTTTATAGTCATCTTAAATGCATTTATGTGATAGATTCTGGAATAATCCCTTCCACCATATTACTTTCATTGAAAAGGTCAAGATAATAATGACAATAGTACTTATGAAATATTGTCAACAATGAAAAATTATGTAACTATAGAGTGCTTTCCATTTATCATCTACTTTATAATCTTGGGTGGTAAGATATATGGGTGAATGGTTTCCCAAATTTACCAGTGTGCAAACTGAATTCAACAGTATATTGAAAGGATTATACACCATGATCAAGTGGGATTTATCCCTGGGATGCAGGGTGATCCAGTAGTAAGAGTGATACACTCATTGGTAAATTTGGTTCAATGACTTGCTCTTGGTTACTCAACCTGGCCTGATTGTGAACTTATATATTCTGGCTATAAAGCTTGATATCTTTCTACTCTAACATCCTAATTTTAAATTAATGCTAGGACTCACTACTAAGCAGAAAAGATTCTCTCTTAGTCCAGTAAGGATAATGTTTTCCTAGTAGGGTCATTCTAATGTGTGGACATCATGCTGAGCTAGTAACTAATCACGTGGCTTATAAGTAAAACAGTCTGAAGATCAACAGCATAAGGCTTACCTAAAAAGAGCGTGATTGAGAAAAATTTATGTTACCAAAAAGTTTGGATGCCTTTTGGAACTTACTTCTTAATTTTGATCAGTTGGCCTGTCAAATCACACAGAGACCCACTACTAATTAGGGATCACCATTCAAGATATGCTAGTGACAAGAATACTTTCATCATTCACATTTCTATTTTATCTCCAGAGGCCAACTGTAGGCTGTCAGCACTTCTGTGTGTTTGATCAATAGCTTTTCTGGCCTGGAGTGAATAGAGTGTGCTGATCAATTGAATAATGTGACATTGAACGGCAAATGTGTCTCCTTTCAAGTTGTGTAGGAATCTGTAATTAAAAGTTAGAGGATAAAGGAGTCATTGCATTTTGATTGGAAGGAAAGTGAAAGGCAGCCTCTGCTTTTATCGCCCTATGAGGAGTGAGGTATAGTCTCTGAACGACTTACCCCACCCTATAGAAACCTCTAAGGTTCAGATCACGATAATGGTTGTCCAGGCCAGAACACCTGGCAATCATTTTATCAGCTGTCTCTTTCACCCCTCATAGTCAAGAAGTCACCAGGGCTGTGGTTCTGATCTTTCAGTTTCTCCAGAATTTGACCACTTATCTCCAACACTCTGGCATCATCTTGGTTAAGGCCCTCATCCAATCAACCATCTTACCTGGGTTACTGCAAATAGACTCCTACCTTGTCTCCCTGCCCCCAGTTTTGCACCTCTTCAGATCCATTCTCCACACTGCTAGTACTTGATCTTCCTAATTACCTTAAAATAGTGAGTGGTTTCCAGTAACATTTAGAATGGAGACTAATACTCCTGTGCAGGGTATATGATTTTGATTTGGCCCTTGCTGATTTTTTGGCCTTATCTCTTGACATCTCTCCTTTTAATGTTAGGCATTATCCATCCTAAATTACTTTCAGTTCCCCAAATATACCAAATTTCATTTGGCTCAAAGCTTTTTCACAGGCTTCTTCCTTTTTCTGGAATGCCCTTTTCTTCAACCTTAGCTCATACTGCTTCTTTAGGTATTGTTTCTAGGACTTCTTGCCAGAACTTTCTTATCCACAGTGTTTGATACATCTGATGCTCCAACAGCCATTTACTTCTATCTTCTTATACTTATCATTGTTTCATTGTTTCTTAATGGCTGTGACTCTCTTCTGCTTTGATGTGAGGTCTTCTAAGGCTGGGACCATGCCTTCCTTTTTATCTCCAATAGATATTATAGTGTTGAACCGAGAATAGACCTACAGTAAGTGTTTTTTCCCCAGCTTTATTAAGCTATAATATACAAATAAAGTTATATATATTTAAAGCATACAATGTGATGATGCATATACATTCTTATACATTGT
This sequence comes from Cervus canadensis, assembly GCF_019320065.1. NCBI lineage: Eukaryota > Metazoa > Chordata > Mammalia > Artiodactyla > Cervidae > Cervus > Cervus canadensis. Next base: position 38,913,912 of record NC_057406.1, on the reverse strand, counting down.
TAAATAGTCACAACAGTTAACATAATTAACATAGCCATTACCATCGCCTCACATAGTTAACTTTTGTGGGGGAGTGCAAACACTTAAGCTCTACTTCCAAAGAAAATTTCAAGTATACAATACAATATTATTAACTATGTTCAGGGCTTCCCATGTGACACTAGTGGTAAAGAACCTGCCTGCCAATACAGGAGACAGGAGACGCAGGTTTAATCCTGGAGTCGGGAAGATCCCCTAGAGGAGAGCACTGCAACCCACTCCAGTATTCTTGCCTGGAGAATCCCATGGATGGGGGAGCCTGGTGGACTACAGTCATAGGGTCGCAAAGAGTCAGACATGACTGAAGTGAGTTAGCACCGCTACATTCACCATGCTGTACATTAGATTCCCAGAACTTATTCATCTTATAACTGAAAGATTTTACACTTTGACCAATGTCGCCCCATTTCACCCACTGCACAGCCCCCTGGTAGCCCCCATTCTACTCTGTTTTTATGAATTTGACTATTTTTAAAGATTCTACATGTAAGGTAGATCATACAAATTTTCTTTCTCTGTCTGGCTTATTTCTTTCAGCACGGTGTCCTTCAGGTTCATCTGCATCATTGCACAGGACACGATTTTCTTTTCTCTATGGCTGAATAATGTTCCACTGTGTATATATCTATATCTATACATCTTCTTTATCCATTCATCCATTGACAGGCACTTAGGATGTTTTCATGTCTTGGCTGTTGTGGCTAATGCTGTCATGAACATGGAAGTGCAGATCTCTCTTGAAGAGAATGATTTCCTTTCCTTCAAATATAAAACTAGAAGTGGAATTGCTGGGTGATATTAGTCCTGGAAGTGTCACATGTGACCTTTTTTATGTTGAGGTACATTTCTTCCATATCTAATTTTTTGAGGCTTTTTACTGTGAAAGGATACTGAATTTTGTCAAATGCTTTTTTTCTGCATTGACCGAGATGCTCATCTGAATGTTATCCTTCATCCTCTTAATGCAGTGTATCACTCATTTAATCTGTGTATGTTGAATCTTCCTTGCATCCCAGACATAAATCCCACTTGATCATGATGTATGCCCCTTTTGGTGTGCTGTTGAATTGTTTACTTTGTTGATGTTTTCGTCTATGTTCATCAGTGATATTGGTCTGTAGTTTTCTTTTCCTGTAATATTCTTATTTGGGTTTGGTATCAGGATAACATAGGTCTTGTAAAATGAATTTAGGAATATTCTCTCCTCTTCACAGTTTTGGTAACAGTGTGGGAAGGATTGGTATTAATTCTTATTTAAGTATTTTATAAAATTCACCATTAAGACATTCAGCCCTGGGTTTTTCTTTGTTAGGAGGTTTTTGATTACTGATTTAATCTCCTTACTCTATTGATGTGCCAAGATTTTCTGTTTCTTCATTATATAGTCCTGATTGGTTTTATGTTTTTAGGAATTTATTTGTTTCCTTTAGATTATCTAATTTGTTAGATAGTTCCATTTTTTAAAGTTTTTAGCCACCCCTGCCCTGGGTGATTTCTTGGTTGATATTTTTTTTCTGTAAGTCTCTTCACTTCCATATGCTGCCCAGCTTTTCCCTCTTGCCATCAATCCCCTTCTCTGTGCTGTGCCTTCCCAAATTCCTGCTAGTTTCTTATGCAGACAGTTATTTTATATATTATCTTTTTGTCTATCTCCAGACCATATAGGGTAACTATCTTCAAAATCAGCTCTGTCTATGTGTTATTCAGGTTAGGATATACTGACATATCAAGCAACTCCCAAATCTCAGAGAATAACTCACAAAGATTTTGCTCCTGTTCACACAAGATCCACTTTGGGTTATCACGACTACTCTGTTCTAAGCAGTGACCTGGGATTTCATGTTGTGATGTCCTACAGCCTTACCTCTGAAATAGGTAGTTTATTGGTTATCAGAAGGCAAATATTTCCTTCTATTTAGGCAGTATTGCAGAAGGGGAAGGCAAGAGGGTCTCACACCAGCTCATCTTTTAAAAATGTTTTATGATAGTAAATTTCAATTATATACAATAGTAATCAATCCAGGGCCAATTTTGCTTCACTTGTACTCCCACTTACCCTTCTTACTCTCACTGGACTGTTTTTAAACTGGTCCCAGAAAGTTCTTCTGTATCTACCTTTAAAAGATATGGAGGAACTTCCCTGGTGGTCCAGTTGTCAAGAATCCACCTGTCAATGCAGAGGACACGGGATTCTATTCCTTGTTCAGGAAGTTGCCACAAGGCAACTAAGCCTGTGCTCCACAACTACTGAGACACATCCTAGAGGCCAAGACCTGCAACTACTGAAGTCCTTGCACCCTAGAGCCCGTGCTCTGTGATGAGAGAAGACACCATGATGAGGAGCCCATGCACCGCAGCTAGAGAGTAGTCCTCACTCACCGCAACTACAGAAAGCCAGTGAGCAACAACGAAGACCCAGCATAGCCAAAAATAATTAAATAATTAAAAATAAAAGATACGGATTCTTTCTAAAAGCATCATCTGGATATCATTATCACACCTAAAAGATGACATAATCTCCTAATATCATTAAGCATTCAGTTAGCCCCACCAGCTGTTAGGTATTTTAGCTAGGAAGTGACACATAACAATTCTGCTCACATCTATTGGCCAAAACTAGTCACATGGCTCCAACTAAATGCAAGGATGCTGGGAAATGCAGTCTTTTGGTGTACCCAGGAAAAGCATTATGAAGCAAGACTTGGTGAATGCAACCTAACATTAGACAAATTTCTGAGCTAGCATTGCCTCTTTTCAAGCATGTTTTTCTTCCCTTATATTTAGATATCAATAAATGTTCTCAAACATGTAGAGTGATGTTGGATTAACTACTGGCACAGTCTGTCTCAGAAATTTGGGACAGACACACATTGTTTATTTAACCCATAGGTATTCCATTCTGATTCCTGCCCATAAGTTTCACCCATTCATAAAGGTCCAATTCGAGTATTCACCTCTTTCAGAGAAAGGTTTTCCTGACATAAAACTCATAGCGAACTTTCACTTCCCAATTGTTGAAACACACTAGTTATTTGTACCACTTGTGAATCACTTCAATCAGATTGTTTTCTTTTTGAAGTGCATCTAGGATCTGATCCCTGAGTATCAGGGTGTTCTGGCTGGTGATTTTGCAGCATTAGCCCTCTCTGGGAGAGCAGGTCGAGGCATAGGTGATGTGATAAGAGGTCTGGGGCAGGCATATGCTCTGAGGGAATGCAAGTCTTAAGAGAAGATACCCTCCCATTCACAGAAACGTATCAGTAAGTTAAGTGGGAGGGTGTGCTAATGACAAACCTATTGCCCAATTTTTCTTATATTCCTAGAAGTAGCAGTAGCACTATAGGCACCCAAAACTTAGAATACTTATTGGCTTTGGCTAATTGAGATGATTTAGCTGATTATGCAGTGACTAAATCCTCTGTCTTATGCAGTGAAGGAATGATGACACCTCTGATACACCTAGCACCAAGACAGGGGTGAGATTTGTCGAGATATTTTCTGAAGGAATGTCACCTACCTGCTGTTTCATGCTGCATCAGAATTTTGATAATAATTTAAAATGTAATGTCCTATTCCTTGTCCTGTTTTCTGTCTTAAAATATAGTATCTACAGAAGTTTGTGCACTTGTAGGTTTGTTTGAGAGTTCCTAAACTTATGCAATGGAAAGGGAAACATGACTTTCTAATTAAGCTTAATTTCATACAAAACAAGGTATAAATTCTCTAGAGGTTTGGTGGTCCCCCTCTGGCTAACCCAGTCTGTCTTGATCTCTGCTTTTGTCAGGCTGCTTCTGTGAGACTCACCAAGTGGGTTCTACAGATTTCTCCCATCTTGAAAGTCTGAAGAAGTGAGGCTGCTTTTGTCTAATAGCATGGTTAAATTAATATGAGATTTCTCTATATCTTGCATGTAGTTCTTCACCAATTAGCTATTAAGTCATTTTTACTAATTAAAATGTTTAACTCTCACATGTCCAAAGACCTGTATCTTTCCTACCCCAGAAGGAATTTTTTTTTTTTTTTTGGAAGGAATTTCTATAGGAGCAAGTCCTACATGAGAAATTTACACCAACAACAAAGGAAGTGAGTGGAGGCAAAGCAATGTATGAAGACTGAGGGAACAGAAAGCCCAGATGCTTATCTGCAGACTCTTAAGAGTGCAAGGAGGTGAAAGCCAGCTGTTGAGAGTGAGTATAGAGTCAGTAACCCTGAAGTAAAAAATTTGGAAAAGGGCCTATAAAGATGACTAAAAGTGGAAGATAAGGATGAGAGCTGGGCGATTGTCAAGAACAAACTCTGGGGTTCTTGGTTTGACTTTATGAGCTGGAAGGAACTTGGTAAGTGGGTGGGATGGCAGGTGAAAAAGCCAGTGGAGCAGACACAGTATGCTCTTCATTCCCATGTCTCCCTCTGGTTTGGATGTTCTATAATCTGCCAGCTTATGCTTTGTTCAGTTTATTCTGGGTGGGAAGTTTGGGTTTCATTGCTGCTATTGTTGTAATGAATAACTCAGAATTATAGTTCCATTTGAAAATGTTTCCTTCATGACCCAGAAACATGGTACAATGCCACTTCCTGAGCCTGATCATCCAAAATCATGCTGTGGTCAGAGCCACACAGGCTCTCTGATTCACTTTCTAACAAACCACAGTTTAGAGAGTGGTTTCCAAAGTTGCCTGGGCCTCTAACTCTGGGTGCTATGCCTAGAGATTCTGACAGTATACACAACGGACTTGAATTTGGAAACTGACATCATAGATTCATTGTGTAACATGTCCTGTTTAAGTAGTATCATGTAATTGCTGTGGTTATTAATCTTTAGAAACTGGACACTTAGAACTTAACTGTGGAAATCTGAGATATGGATGGACCTTAGAGCATCCATCAGCTCAGGGTGTGGTGATGACCTAGATGGGTGGGATGCAAGGGGAGGCCTATGAGGGAGGGATATATGTATACATATGGTTGATTCACCTCCTTTTATAGCAGAGACTAGCAACTATACCCCAATTAAAAAAATAAAGAGCCTGAGTTAACGACGAATCTTCAAAGGATTACAGCCTGCAGTAGTTGATGCAGTTGGCACTTTTCCACAGACTAAATGTTGTCCAAGTAGTAGTCAATCTCTGCCTCCTAGTACTTGAAGGAAAGGAGTAATGCAGTGTATGTTTGATAAAGATGTTCTGCTTTTATAGTACTGAAAGTCTTGGCTTCCATAATGGGTAAAATTGGACCTATAGGGAAAGAACAGAAAGACCTTCTGTCAGCATCATGCTATTTTCATGAAGTGTGATATGGGAGAGAAGACAATATGTATATATATTGTGTATGTTAGTGGTCAGATCTGTTTCTGCTGTAGAGAAATGGAAGAAAAGACATTGCTACTCTTTAGGAAAAGAACAGAATAGGAAGTGACCAAAAAGGCTATTTAAGACAGAATCCAACATTTTTCTTTCCAAAAAACTATCTCCTGACTTTTAAGTTTCTATTGATGACATTACAGAGACTCAAACCCTCAGATTTCATTAGTTACTGCCTTATTGACTTGACTTTAAAGGGAACTACCATCAAAGGACAATTCTGTCCCCTACATGTTTATGCAAGACTTTCCAAAATCATTTTTGCATTTTAAATTGTTGGGAAAAAATTCTGAGATGAGTGATATTTCATGACATATGAAATTGACTACACGAAATCCTAATGTTAGTATCTATAAAAGCAGTTTTATTGGAATGAAACCAAGCTCATTCATTTACATGTTATCTCAGACTGCCTTTATGACGGCAGAACTGAGTAGTTACACAGAGGCCAGGTGGCTCATAAGCCAGGAACCCTTACTCTTTAGCCCTTTACAGGAAAAGTTCGTCTTAGTAGATTGTAAGCTCCTTGAATCCAGGAACTATGTTTCAAATCCTAAGAAGCCTCTAACAGAGTGTTTAGCACAGAAAAATTTCAATAAATGTTTGAAGAACTATACTTCAAAAGTATAAAATGAGCTGCTTTTTTCCTTGCAGCAACCAACCCAGGGACTTTACCCAAGGGGGTTCACTATATATTTCTTTTAAATGAAATTTAATTACTCTTTTGCTTAAGTCAGTGGTCCTCGAACTTTACCTTGCACCAAAACCACTTGGAGGACTTAAAAAAACACAGATTCTGTGGCCCTGCCCTGAGAGTCTGATTCAGTAGGTCTGGGGCAGGACCCGAGAATTTTCATTCCTAAAATGTTCCCAGGTGATGCCACTGCTGCTAGTCCAGGCATCACACTTTGAGAACCATTGATTTCATTAATACTTCCCAAACCAAGATGAAAACCAGCATCACTTGAGGAAGTATGTTAAAAATATAAATTTCTAGGCTTCCCTGCCAGATATTCTGATTCTGCACATATAAGATTGGGGCTGGTAGTCTTTTTATTTAATGAATCATTCAAGTGTTTTTGAGATTTCCGGAAGGGTCACTTTTTGGAATCAATAGGTGCGACAACATCCTCTGAGGCGTGGTTTCTGCTTAATATTCAAATATTTAGTGTTTTATTCATAAAATAATAGTTTCACGGGTTTAGAAGAGATCATCTAGTTTGCTAGTTTGGTTTTCAAAACTCAAGTGACAAAATGGTTGGGTGAAGTATTTAATTAAAAAAAATCTCAATTAGAATTGAGATAAGAGGAGGTAGTATGAAGTAGAGTGAATAGGAGGGCTGAGCAACCTATCTGGTCTCTGGGGATGGTGTTTGAGAGGGAGCTGTTATGGGTGACAAAATGTGCCTTCCAGCAGCTGGGAAGTACTGATTTAGTCTAACAATTGGCTTTTTAATTTTCAGAGAAAAATGACATAATCCTACATACTAATATTTTCATTGAATTTTCAGTTGCTGAGAAACCAATGGAAGTTAAGGGAACAATTCTTTTCTTCAAAAATTGGAACATAATGACAAAAATAGTTTTTATGATGACAAAAGTGCCAGGCTCTAGTGAATGCTCTGTAGAGCTTTTAATTTACAATTTTGTTTCTGGCTGTGTGATGCTCTAACACAAATTTTCAGCAGGGTAAACGTCTATTGACCATGCTGTTTGCAAAGATTATACACTCATTGTAAGCTCACATCAGCCCTGATTTAGGCCACAGGGAAGGTCAAGTTCACCTTGGCTGCACTGCTGGACAGCCTGGGGCTCAGGTAGGTGCTTCTGCAGAAGCAGTATTTGACACAATATATTCCCTGTCCATTCTCCACATTAATAAAGAAGTGAGAATGAAAGACCACGTGAGGCAGCACAGAACTGGATTTGGAGCCAACCAACCCAGTGGGACTCCGCTGTGCACTTGGAGTGACCTCAAGAGAATCACACAACCTCTTGAGCTGTCTCTTCCATCATAAGATTGAAGGGGTTTGTTGGCATCACATGATTCTTATGTGAAGGTTCTTCATAGACCAGACAGCCTTGTCCCTGCTTATGGCATTGCTGATGTGCTCCAAATGTGTCACTATGAGATATGCAAGGTTCTTGTCTGGAAGTCTTAGAAACATGTGTCTGGTGCAGACTATACAATCTGTACGTGTTTCCTGAGTGAAACTGAGAGAATAAAAGGAGAGAAAGAAAGCATATCGGTTTAAAACAAACTTAATAAAAGCTTTATAGAGCAGAACTAGACTATAGGTATGAAATGAACCAAGTGGATATTTCAAAGAAGGGTTCATTTACTTTTTTCAGGCCTGTGACTTAGAATTCATGGTTAGCAGTGTTAGACACAGAACTTCACCTTTTAAAAATCCCTATGACTCTGTCTCTGTTACTAAGATAACTGTATTACTGTTCATGTTAGAAAAGTCAGTCTTAATGGCATCTCAGGTCCATTTTAGATTTACCCAGGGTAAGAAAAATTCTCATTTAGACTATGTTTTTGTTCAGTGAGAAATAAAAGAGTCTTGCATAACTTTATTTATATGTTGATATTTCTGTAGCCTGTAAAGGAAAGTGCATCCTCACTCATTGCTCACTGGCTAATGCCACTGAGCACTAAAGGGCTGTACAAAGAAGCAGGTCTTCAATGCGTGCTCTCTGCCAGGTGCCCAAACAACTGGAAAGATAGCAGTTGCTTTTGTAGAAATATCGAGATTTACGAGGTGGCCTCAGCAAGAACAAAAAGTATAGGTGAAGTATTTCTGTATTTGTAGGTGTTGCTTTAATATAGGTTAATTTATAAAAACATATTGAGTCTATATTTAGTTATTCAAAGATCTGGGAGCTGGGGAGATAACTATACTCAAGACATAGTTCCTGCCCCCTGAGCTTCTGGTTTAGTGGGGAGACAGGCACATTAATAGGCAGTTATGGGGCTGTGTGTATGCCTCGAGCCTGTAGGAACTCACAGTGAGGACACCAGCATGGCTAAGGAGGGGGCTGTGGCCGGGAAGGTTGGTCAGAGGAAGTGACGCCTATGCTGGAACTTGAAAGATCAAGAGGAGGTGATGCTTAACAATCTGTGAGATATGTTTCCAGATGAACTGAGCTAATGCGTGCTGCTCTTAAGAATGTGAAACCTGGGAATGAGCTGTGAAGACAGTAGTGACAGGTGTGCAAAGACAAGAGGAGAAGAGGAGAGGCCAGTAGAAGCCCAGAGGGCCCTGCTCCAGCCTCAGTTATGAAAAGGAGGAAGCCCATGAACAGTTCAGTTCAGTTCAGTCGCTCAGTTGTGTCCGACTCTTTGTGACCCCATGAACTGCAGTACGCCAGGCCTCCCTGGCATTGGGATCACCTGGGAGTTGGGATCACCAACTCCCGAAATCCACCCAAACCCATGTCCATTGTGTCAGTGATGCCATCCAACCATCTCATCCTCTGTCATCCCCTTCTCCTCCTGCCCTCAATCTTTCCAGCATCACGATCTCTTCAAATGAGTCAGCTTTCCGTATCAGGTGGCCAGAGTATTGGAGTTTCAGCTTCAGCATCAGTCCTTCCAATGAACACCCAGGACTGATCTCCTTTAGGATGGACTGGTTGGATCTCCTTGCAGTCCAAGGGACTCTCAAGAGTCTTCTCCAACACCATGGTTCAAAAGCATCAATTCTTCAGTGCTCAGCTTTCTTTATAGTCCAACTCTCACATCCATACATGACTACTGGAAAAACCATAGCCTTGACTAGATGGACCTTTGTTGGTAAAGTAATGTCTCTTCTTTTTAATATGCTGTTGGAGGGAGGAAGCAGAGGGAGGAAGTAAAGCCAGAGGGAAGCGGGTGGCATGAAGGAGGGAGAGTGCTGCCTAGTCTTTGCAGGGACTGCCCAGTCTGATTCCCAAGATAACTGGAGTTATTTTTATTCTCAGTCTTTGGCTTCTGTGAGATTCCTCAGTTCTCAAAGCAACCTTATCTGTACTTGAACTAGCTTGAATAGACCTTTGTCCTTCATGAGCCAGAAGATCTTGAACTGAGTGGGAAGCCAGTCAGAATGTCTTATCATGTCTCTTTCTGAACAGTCTTGTTTTCCCTACCCAGATGCAGAAGCAATATGCTCCTGTTGAGTAAAGACCTTGGAAGCCTGCCCACCCCGCACCCACCCTCCACTCCAGGAGAGCTACACCTCGTGTCTGGACCTGCTCCTCCTCTCCACGAGTTCCAGAGACTCTTCTGTGACCTACTGGGGGATAGGTCACTAGGGAGCACCTTCCTCTATCTTATCAATTGACTGGGAATCACCTGGCCTGTGACCCTGCGGTTTGCCTCAGTCAGTCCAATGTTAGCTATATACCACTTTCCTTAAATAAGCCTCCTTTGTTGTACATTCATAACCTGTTCCCAGAGCTTTCAAAGTACCATGGTCTGTCCCTTCATCTTGATGCCTGATTTGTGGTTACTGGAATCTGCCATGACTCTACTTCAACTTTATTTATGATTGTTACCCCCTCTCAAGGTGACATTGCTGCTGCAGCATTGCCATGTGACCCTTACAAAGTCCCTAGGAGACAATCTGAGCACCACTGTTTTCCCAGTTTAACCTTTCCATGTCAGTTGATTGAGCTTATTATAATATATAAAACTCTCAGATATATAAAATTTCAACAGAAAAAATATATATATTATATTAAAACTCTCAAATCTATAAAGCACCACATTTATTTTTATTTTTTTCTTTCAAAATAAGAATGGAGCAAAAGGGTAATTATTTATCGTTGGTCACTGCATGATGTGAGATAGTGTCAGTGAGTGGGGAATGGATAGATGACAGGTAAATGTGAGGCCACTCAGCATAAAGACACAGGCTGGGACATTCCCAGTGAGAACAGGATGGAAATAAAATCTCATGGTTTGCAAGAAGGGAAACTTGTGCCTAAATGAAATTGTGATTTGGTTATCTATATCTGACAGATTCAAAAGCCTGGAGGTGACAGAGATTTAGTCAGTAACAGAACCCACATCTTCTGGTTCTTGAAGTGGCTCAAACTTCTGAGAAAATCAAGAAAAAAAACTTCTCCTCTAACTCCACACACACCAACTACTGGGCTAGACATGTAAGAATTAGGCAGGACCTGGGGTGCATCTAGTCGGATACACTGTACTGTCTGAAGCAAATATTCTCACTACAACATCCTTTAGCAGTGAGCTTCTTGCCATAATTCTATAATTCCTATAATTCCAAGCTCAGGTTTCTAATGAGAGAAGCTTTTCTCTTCCACCATGCTCTATTCTATAAACTTGAATTTCCTTCCCATAGACTCTATTTTGGCAATACACTACCCATTCCCAATCACCTAAGCCAGAAACAGCCATCTCTGATAAACTCTTTTACTTTTCTGTATGTTAATAACAGAATCCTGGTTTTATTTGTTTTGTCCTGGTTTTTTGGTGCAGTTTTTCTCCTCTTCCCTTTTTCTCTGTTATTGTTCTCTCTCCCTATCAAGAACCTCATTATTTTGTGCTCTGTTGATAAATTTCATGCCAGATTGATTTCTCTATCTCAATGATAGTCAGAGCTCTCCTGTCCTTTTCAAAATCTTCTCCAGAGAAAGATGCAAAAATGAGTTTTATTGTGCCATCTGGATTGTAAGGCTCTTTGTAGCTTTTATAAATGACAACCTCTCCTAAATTTCACATGTATATAGTTTACAATTTGACAATATTTTTACTATTCTCAGAAAAAATATCACATTTGTTCATAACAGGAAGCCTTTTTTAATCAGTGGTTCTTGCTAGAGCTGGCTGTGCCCTGCCCTTCCGATTAAATTGTCTAGAAAATTGACAGATCTTCTCATATTCTCCCTTTTTTCATTGATTTCTCATTTCTTTGTTGACACCTGATGTTGGTGACATCCAACCATTTAGTTATCCAGTGAGAATATGTATGTGTTTGAGATTATTATCACTGGAGTGTAAGTATGAGCATAAAGGGGGCAGATTCGGAGTTATGCTTCCATTGAGGAGAGAAGTGCTGAGTAACTTTCTTTAGTCCTGGAGAAGATAATTGACAAGGAAATGGGAAGGGAGAAATGTAAATAAGTGGAGGGCAGGTGATACCCGCATAGAGTTATTGTAGCTGGGGTAAGGCCTAGAAGCCCTTTGAAGCATTGGTGCTTAACTCAGGAGGATTGAGGGCAATAATAGAGGACAGTCTTGGCAGGTAGCTCAGATTACCAATACCTGGTAAGTAGAAATCAAGGAGATGGGGCAGAGTAATAGGCTATATGCTTGTCTTAAAGGTTTTAGATATTGAGACTGATGTCTTTTCCCAAGAAAGCAAGTTCTGTGAAAAAGATCAACCTTCTGTGTCTTTATAGAAGCAAGAAGTTTTAAAGTGAAAGAATCAGATGGACCTTTTGGCTTTGAGCAGTAACATTCTGATACAGGATAAATGTTGATGTTTTTGTTTTTTCATTTTTTAACATCACAGGCATATTCCTATGCTGAGGAAGTATTTTGGGCTCCTATAATTTCTTCCCTGAAAAGGGTTTCTCAAAGGCAAAAGAACAGAGCTCTGATTACATTTTTTAAGTTAATGCATTCTGGAATTTTTAAAATTTTCTTGATTAAAATGACAATTTGAATTCAAAGGGCCACACAATATTATGTGCCAACTGATGGATGACAATTGCCCCATAGTCTCATCTCCCCTTTCCCATTCACGTGTTCTTATTATGAATTCCTTTACTCCTTCCTGATTAATAAATGGAAACACATGACTAAATTGTTTAAGCTTAATTCATGGCTTATTTTTGCTGTATATTCTATTTTATTGGAAGATATTTTAATGGTTTTTCTTCCATTAGCAGAATTTGTGGTAGAAACTTGCTTCTGCTTTAAAAAAGAGACCTGGCAGAGCAGACATTTTAAGCTGATCACTTAGTTTCTGAAATTTTAGAGGAAATAAACAAGATGATTAGTTTGAAATGTAATTCATAGTCAATGAGTTAAAAAAAAATACTTGAGTTGCTGATTACAGCTAGCTCAAGCAAATCTTCTAAAATGCCATTCACTTTTGGAGAGATTCCAAATGGATTCTTTCTGCTTAAATTTGCAAAATTTCCTAATGCTGTGTCAATATTTCAAAGAACATTGAAAAAAAGTTTGTAAGCAGAATTGATCTGACTTCAACTGCTCTGAATGTAGGCGGTGTCTTGAATTTTCTGAGCATAATATTCACAGGTTGAAAAGAGAGTTTAGAGAAATAGTTCTGATTCTCCCGGGTGCACTTGCAGCTCTATTGCTGCTCTCCCATAATGCTTTTCTTTTTCTTTTTCCCTTTTGAAATTTTTATTATGGGTGATTTCAAATATATACAAAAGGAAAGACAACAGAATAGTAAACCTCCAAGTAACCAGTGCTCAGCTTCAAGAATCATCGACTCGATGGCTATTTTGTTTCATCTGTACTCTGACCAGTTAATATTTTCTCCTTTCCCCTATAGTCAATTATTCTGAAGCAAATTCTAGACATTCAAGTCACTTCATATTTAAATATTTTAGCATGGTCTCTAAATTAGGATTCCTTTAATATTATTACCATACCTTTAAAAAATTCAGAGTCATTTCCTTCAGGAAATATCCAACTCAAATTCTCTGTTTTGTCTCATATAGTTTTTAAGAGTGTATTTATTCAGATCAGGATCTAAACAAGGGCTCACATGTTGTATTTGGTCAATATGTCGCTTCAATCCTTTTCAGTATCGGTTTCCCTTTCTTCTTTTTTCCATTACAATATATTTGGAGGCGGGGGGGTGGGAGAAACTGGTCATTTATTCCTGTAGATAGTCTCACAATATGGATGTTTTTATTTAACATCTTGCTTCGCCTCTGGCATTTCTTTAATAATCTGATCATTGCATGATCTACCCCTGCCTGATTCTTCACTCTCATCTTACACAGAACTGTCTGCACTCCACCCACATCAGCATTTGCTCACCTGTACTTGGAAGGGTCTTCGATTGCTTGGCTGAATCTCTTTTATTTGTTTATTCATTTGGTTGCGTTGGGTCTTAGTTGCATCATGAGGAATCTTTCGTTGTAGTGCCTAGACTCTATAGTTGTTTCTTGTGGACTCAGTAGGTAAGGCACATGGGCTTAGCTGCTCCATAGCATGTGAGATCTTAGTTCCCTAAACAGGGATCAAACTCAGGTCCCCTACAATGCAAGGCAGATTCTTAACCACTGGATCATCAGAGAAGTTCATGAAATATCTCTTATTGTTTAGTTGCAAAGTCATGTCCAACTCTTAGCAACCCCATGGGCTGCAGCCTGCCAGGCTCCTCTGTCTATGAGATTTCCCAGGCAAGAATACTGGAGGGGGTTGCCATTTCCTTCTCCAGGACTTTACCTTATTAAACTATATTTAATACAAAGGAAGGAATCATGAGCTGTGTTTCAATTATTTTTTACTTTACTCCTATCTCCAGGCCTTCTACTTGTGGTCACTGTGGTTACTTTTTATTCCCAGTATCCTGTGGTACTACTCACAGGAGGTTAGTATTCTGCAGAGACCATAACTGACATGTGGAATTCAGTCACTTCTTCAGGTCTCTACGGCCTTGGGGCCTACGTTGCTTAAATGTCTTCACAGAGTTTCTCAAAATTCAAATAATTCTCCATGTTTAAAAGGAGATGCTTATGCTTATTTATTAGTCTGCTCGGGTTGCCATGACAGAATGACACAGACTGGGAGGCTTAAACAACAGAAGTTTATTTTCTCATAGCGCTGGAGGCTGGAAGTCCAAGATCAAGGTGCTAGGAGGGTTAGTTTCTGCTGTGACTTCTCGTCTTCACTTGCAAATAACTGCTTTCTGTTTTTCCTGTGGGCATGCAGAGAAGTCTCTGGTGTTGCTTTCCTTTTTCATAAGGACATTAGTTCTATTGGATTAGGGCCCCACCATCATGACCTGAATTAATTACCTCCTTAATTACCTCCTGAAAGACCCATCTTCAAATAAATTCATACTGTGGGTTAGAGCTTCAACACATGAGCAGCCACAATTCAGTCCACAACTATCCAAATAACACATTCCCCAGGAGTCTGGGTCTAAACTGAACCTACTCTGCTAGCTACAAAATATTTAATTTCATTTCAGTTCTTAGCAATAGGTGATTCATATTTTATTTTATTTCATTTTTGAGTTCAGCTTAATAATATACTTCCATGGCTATTCCTTTTAATAATTAAATTGTCCCAAAGCAGCCTGTTCAAGGAGGTTTCCATTCTTTTTGACACAGCTTTTTCCACCACTACTTCCTTATTTTTGCTTTCTGACACAAGATGTTCCAGACTCGACTTCTACTTTTCTCAGTCCCAGCCCTAGAGTCAACCACTTCTCCAAGGAACCCTGATTCATTTTAGTGAAGAATGATATTTAGAAACCAAGATCTGAGCACTAGATGGACTCACCATTACTGGGATGGCATTTAGTTAGTGAACCTCTGTTCACTGACAACTCCTTTTTGAATCGTGGAGTCATAATGTTACAATCCAGTCCAGTCCATTACTATTGGATTATGTTCTTTCTTTCCATATTCATATCTCTCCTTCACTGAGAATCCTGATTTCCAACATCAACATACTCATCCCTTTGCTCAAACTGCATCACACAGTACAGTTCCAGAATTACACCAATGTCACTACTAATGAATACTAAGTTTAAATTTTCTCTGTGATTTTTTTTTGTCCTTAGAATGTATCATATTCACAATACGCAAAGTGCTATGTTCTAAAGTCTGTGAATTAATTCTTTCCTCCATGTGGTCAACAATTTGACATAAAGTTAGGTTAACTTGTTTCTGCTTGTATTCAATTTTAGGGTTTGCTTTTCTTCATTCTTTTAGATTTTACATTTTGAATATGCTAAACATTTTTCACAGTTTAAAATCAAATGATATAGAGAGATATATCAGGAAAGTGTCACTCCCATTACTATCCCCTACACCCCCAAATCTTACTTGCCCATCACTGTTAACCATTTAATTAATTTCTATCTTATCCTTATTTCTTCAAACATACATACACACACTGCTTGCAACTTAATTTTTCAGGATATCCTGGAACTTTATACCAGTTCATGAAGATATTTCTTATTCTTTCTCAGAGCTGCATAGTAATTCATTGCGAGAGTATAGTAGCCAGTCTCCTACAGATGGGCATTTAAGTTGTATTAAATATTTTGCCATTACAAATTACACAGTTGTAAAAATATTTTTGTATTTATTTTGCAATTGTGAGATTGTATCTTCAGGGTAAAATTTCTAGAAGCAAGCTTGCTGGATCAAATGGTAAATGTACGTGTGCTCTAGATATTGCAATATTCCTCTTCACAGAGATTGAACTATTTTCACTCCTGACAACAGGATGTAACAGTGCCTGTTTCCTCACAACTTTATCATCAGAGTGGCTTGTCAAAGTTATTTTTTCTCAGTCTGACAAAAGAGAGAAATGGTATCTCAGAAAGCTTTAGTTTCTATTTCTCTTATTATAAGTCAGTCTGATGATCCTCTCATATAGCAAAGAATCGCCATATAACATTTTTGTGAACCGTCTTTTCATGTCTTTTGCCTTTTTGCTAGACAATTTTTGATATTTTTAACTTTGATTTTTAAGAGTTCTTTCTATATTAGCCACATTAAAAATTATCTATTGTATGTGATACTTTCTTCAGTTTGTCCTTTTCATGAATATTTTTAAGTTGCAAAGCTTAAAATTTTGAAGATATTTAATGGCATCAAACTTATCACCACTTTATTGTTCCTGGAATTTGACTCTCAGTTAAAAAGTCTTTCTACTTAAGAAGGAATGTACCCTTGTTTTATTCTAGTGGTTATATAAATTCATGTTTCTTACATTTGGATCTCTAATCCATCTTGAGTTGATTCAAAGAAAACTTTTTCACTGAAGGCAAGTGTAACCTTTATTTTCAAGGTCATGGTATTCTAGTCTTACCAGTAAATATCAAAATTATACCAACCATATCAGTCAGCACTTCCAATTAGGTACACTCCTCAGTAGGAAGCAGCCCACCAGCTCCTCTCCCAGCTTCACCCAGGAGGCGTCTGTCCAGACGGAGCACAGGGATTTGGGGGGCTGGTTGGGTACAATTTTGATAACCTCCTTTTTAAGCTATCAGCTATTTCAGGTATAGTGTCAACTATTTCAGGTCAAGAATTTATTTTACTACTTAAATATCTAGCCATTAACAGATAAGCATTAGGGAATTCTTTGGGGTGTAACAATGCCTTGTTTGTTGTGGCGGTGGTTTTTACACATGGATAAAAACTCATCTAACTAAAAAAAATTTAAAAAAAAACCTCATCTAACTATACATGTGAATAGGGGTAAGTTTAGCTGTATGTCCATTACCCCTCAATAGATAGGACTTTAAGAAATTGTGTCTATAAAGTATCTTTGTGGTAGAGGAAATGGGGAGAGGATGATAGCATATTTCTTAAAACACTAGAGCTATGTCACAACAAATAGTTACAAAAAAAAAAAAAAGCCACAAAATTAAAGAAAAGGAGAAGAGAAAGAAGAAAGAGTATCTCTCTGAGTATTTGATGAGAGGCTCTGTCCTTTACTCCCTGTGGTGCTGCTCTATCCCTGCGCACCTTTCACCAGGCAGTCACCTGCCTGCATCCACAAGTTGTCTGCAGCAAACTTGTGATACTGATGCAGAAGAAAACAGACCCGCTGAACTGGCTGGCGGCCCATTGGTCACACCCAACTCACATGGCTTTGGCCGGTAGAAAGGGTACAGCGATCATGCTGCTGAAGCCTGTCAGGTAGGTCTACAACCCCAGAAATATGCACAGGTACCAAGGAAGAACGTCTTCTATGGTGTAAACCATGTCCAGTCTCTGGGAGTCTAGACTGCCAGTACTATCCAAGGACTCTCGGCAAGAGAGCTCTTTTCTATGATGCTGTTTTCCGTGGGAGCATTTGCCATGAGCTTGGGGTCTTGATTTTCATGTTCACCGTTGGACGTGGCACCCGGCTTGATCACCACTGGTAGAGTAAAGAAAGCGGGGCACTTCGCTCCATCTTTGTATTTCCCTTCAGTCGAACTTACAGCCTCTGTGGATTTGGACGTAGTGTTCTTACTAATATTCACTCGCAGTGTACTTACTAATATTACTAATATTTTTACTAATCATTAAGAGAAAAGGAATAGCTTGGCCTTTGGACTGAAGTGGCTGGAATTTGTCTTGCTCAAGCGAGGAGCCCAGGATCAGAGTCCAGTGCCTGGAGCCTCCGATTCTCAGGCAGAGGTGAGCCCTACTGCAGGCAGCCTGGGAGGCTCGGGTCCTGCCGCTGCCCCACAGTCCTGCCGCTGCTCCAGGTGACTCATTTCAAAAGACGTGAAAGGGGGTTAAAAGGTCACGTTAACTATAGACTTATTTCATCTGTTTCTATCAACTCTAGGAAAATTTGATCAAAACTTTAAAATTAATACATATAAACTATATTTTTCTGTGATTAATTTTTAGGCAGTTGATTTAATATAATAGTCAGATTAGTTTTAAATACTAAAAGGGCTTCCCCAGTGGTGCTAGTGGTAACAAACTCACCTGCCCAAGCAGGAGATCTAAGAGGGTGGGTTCCATCTTTGGGTGGAGAAGATCCCCTGGAGAAGCATATGGCAACCCACTCCAGCATTCTTGCCTGGAGAATATCATGGACAGAGGAGCCTGGCAGGCTACCTTCCATGGGGTCCTAAAGAGTGGGACAGGATGGAGGGACCATTACTTTCACTTTTCTTCAAGTAATAGCAGGGATAAATTTAGAACCAAACTTGAATACAAAACATAATGGTATTTCTGAGACTTTTTGAAAGGTACTTAAAATATACTTACTTAAAAGGAACACTGACATAAATACCTCTGTAATCAATTTATAAATGGGCCTTATAAAGATGATGTAAAAAAGCTCTAACAAACTCTGACATACTAGTTTTATCACCCAAAGTTCAACTTTTACCTACTCAATAATGCACACGCTGACCGCCTTATTCACGCTTCTCAATTCCCCATCTTCTTTTCATTGCTTTATTTCTTCCACAACAGATCATCTTCTGAGATACTGTATATCAGATGTATCAAGATTGAACTTGCTTATTTTGTTTTTCTGCCTACTTCAACTAGAATGTAAACTCCATGAGGTCAGAGTTTGTGTCTGTTTTGTTCACTGGTATATCTTGAGCCTCCAGAACAAGGCTTATCACATGATAGGCACTTGATATATATTGGCTAAATACATTAATGAATGAACAGGATGTCAAATTATTCTGTCCAATAATTGTCCATTATTGACACACAGATCTTTTCTTTTAATGTAAGCTAAATAGAAGCATGGCATTAGAATCAATTGGAGAACTGGTTACAGCACAGATTATTGAGCTTTACTCCCAAATTTTGGATTCTATAACTCTGGCATGAGGCCTGAGAATTCGCATTTCCAATGAATTCCTCCATCATGCTGATGCTGGAGGTAGAAGGAACACTTCAAAAAGCACTGCTTTACAGAAACCAAAACTCAATAGCATCATGGAATTTTGGGGATAGATGTGAATTACTAGCATCTGGCCTTCGCTTCAGGCTTAGTACATCTGCTATATTGTGATTAACCTGCAGGAGCAAATGTGGTGGGGCATAAGCTTGGTATGGCAGTAAGTAGTTTCCTTGACTCTCTCCCAACAAATTAAGAAGCACGCTGAGTCCCCACAGGCTGTTGTCTTGTTCAAGTGTGTTTTGAGCCTTCGTGATGGCAATAGACTCTCATAAAGCAAGCCCTGGCCTTCCCTGGAGTGTCTTGGTTAACATGATGAATGAGTGGGAATTTTCCCATTGGAAAGTTGTTATGGCTTTTCTTTTGGTGAAATCTTAAAAGATTCTCTAATGCAACATGAAAAAAAAAAATAGCATTCCAGTTACTGAGACAGTAAGCCCTTCTACAGTGGCTTTCATCCTGATAAGTCTTTGCAAACATCAATGCCTCAGGCAATCCTTGGAGGCAAGTTATACTTTCTACATTTTGTTCTTTTAGAGATTGGAGACAGAGGTTTGGCTTCCAGCTAGTGTTTTTGTGGTCTGACCTCTCTCCTTTTTGGTCTGTTTATTCGCTGAAAGAGAGATGAGAATTAGGCCTTAAAAACCAGATTCTCTGCTGCTTAGTAACCTCCTAAGGCAGGTTATTTCCTGCTCAGTTGTTATTCCCAACAATCCTGTTTTTCATGTGCAATGATTAATTACTAAGGCAATGATCTTAAGGACTATGATATTGTTTATTATTCAGTAGGGGTGAACTTACAAGAAAACAGAAATCTTGGTTTTATGGACATTCTTCTGTATGAAATAGAACAATGAAAGAGATACATGCAAAATTGTCAGCAGAATAAGCACAACTCTGTTGACCTAGAGGTGTTTTCAGTAACATCGATACATATTCGGTAAGTACCAGGTTAAATTTATCTCATAATTTCTAAATATGTTCTTAAATTTTAATAAGGTGGGAAGTCCATTACTAGAAAGAATACCTTTTATTGAGTAAGAAATCACATACACTGATTCTAGAGGATCAGACAGAGTATTTCTTTGATTCTCAATCACACTAAATCCAACTTTACCAGTAAAGAGAAGGCAGCCTCTGTTTCTAGTCTTTCTTCTTTTTTCTTCCCTCATGTAATATTTTTTAAGTGCCTCGTATAGGCTAGGTCCAGTTGCTAGGATTAAAGCAGTGAAAAAAAAAAACAAAGTTCTGACCTCAAGGATTTAGATTATAGTAAAGGGAAACCATTAAACAACACTGTATATGTATATCAGAATGAAGAGTGATAAATACTATGTAGACGTCAAGAAGGAACTCGCAAGTAAGATGACACTTGGCACACGAACGAAGTGTGGGCATGAGCCGATGAATATTTGAGGGAAGAGCATTCCATCAGAGGGAAATTAGGTGCCAGTGCTCTGAGGGAGAATCAGGGCTGACATGTTCAGGAGCAACAGGGTGGCAATGGGTTGTAGGAGAGTGAGTCAGGGGTGAAGAGGCACTAGATGAAGTGAGAGGTGCCTTAAGTATACTGAGATATGGATCAGGCCTCCCATTCTTTTTAAATTTCCTATGAAAAACACTCCTTTTAGATGGAGTGTTAGCATGGGTAGAAGATCCAATGAGTAGATATTTGAATTTTACAAGATACTGTCCAGAATTGGGTAGAAGAACTAAATTATAATAGTTTTTCTCTAGAATAACTACAGATTGAAAATAAGTATTGTTTCAAATACGTGTTATATTTCATAAAGTCAGAAATTTAAGACCTTAAGCTTAACTTATTTATCAAAAAGCTCAGTTTGCTTCTTTAAGGATTATGCCCCTTAAAGTGAAGTGAAGTCGTTCAGTTGTGTCTGACTCCTTGCGACCCCATGGACTGTAGCCTGCCAGGCTCCTCTGTCCATGGGATTTTCCAGGCAAGAATACTGGAATGGATTGCCATTTTCTTCTCCAGGGGATTTTCCTGACCCAGGGATTGAATCAGGGTCTCCTGTACTGCGGGCAGACTCTTTTCCATCGGAGCCACCAGGGAAGCCCATGCCCCTTAAAGGGAATCACAATGAGAATTTGTGTAAAGAATTTGGCCCATTCTGTGCCTTTCCATCATATCCTCCTACTATTCCCATTTTGCATTCACTAAGGTTGAATTTGAACTTATATTAGCACATGTGCTAACTTATAGCACAAGGGAACATTTCATGCAAAGATGAGTTCGATAAAGGACAGAAATGGTTTGGACCTAACAGAAGCAGAAGATATTAAGAAGAGGTGGCAAGAATACACAGAAGAACTGTACAAAAAAGATCTTTACGACCCAGATAATCACAATGGTGTGATCACTCTCCTAGAGCCAGACATCCTGGAATGTAAAGTCAAGCGGGCCTTAGAAAGCATCATTATGAACAAAGCTAGTGGAGGTGATGGAATTCCAGTTGAGCTATTTCAAATCCTAAAAGGTGATGCTGTGAAACCACAGCACTCAATATGCCAGCAAATTTGGAAAACTCAGCAGTGACCACAGGACTGGAAAAGGTCCGTTTTCATTCTAATCCCAAAGAAAGGCAATCCCAAAGAATGCTCAAGCTACTGCACAATTGCAATCATCTCACACGCTAGTAAAGTAATGCTCAAAATTCTCCAAGCCAGGCTTTAGCAATACGTGAACCGTGAACTTCCAGATGTTCAAGCTGGTTTTAGAAAAGGCAGAGGAACCAGAGGTCAAATTGCCAACATCCTCTGGATCATCAAAAAAGCAAGAGAGTTCCAGAAAAACATCTATTTCTGCTTTATTGACTATGCCAAAGCCTTTGACTGTGTGGATCACAATAAACTGTGGAAAATTCTGAAAGAGATGGGAATACCAGACCACCTGATCTGCCTCTTGAGAAACCTATATGCAGGTCAGGAAGCAACAGTTAGAAATGGACATGGAACAACAGACTGGTTCCAAATAGGAGAAGGAGTACGTCAATGTTGTATATTGTCACCCTGCTTATTTAACTTATATGCAGGATACATCATGAGAAACGCTGGGCTGGAAGAAGCACAAGCTGGAATCAAGATTGCTGGGAGAAATATCAATAACCTCAGATATGCAGATGACACCACCCTTATGGCAGAAAGTGAAGAGGAACTAAAAAGCCCTTGATGAAAGTGAAAGAGGAGAGTGAAAAAGTTGGCTTAAAGCTCAACATTCAGAAAACTAAGATCATGGCATCTGGTCCCATCACCTCATGGGAAATAGATGGGGAGACAGTGGAAACAGTGTCAGACTTTATTTTTTGGGCTCCAAAATCACTGCAGATGGTGACTGCAGCCATGAAATTAAAAGATGCTTACTCCTTGGAAGGAAAGTTATGACCAACCTAGACAGCATATTAAAAAGCAGAGACATTACTTTGCCAACAAAGGTCCATCTGTCAAGGCTAGTTTTTCCAGTGGTCATGTATGGATGTGAGAGTTGACTGTGAAGAAAGCTGAGCCGAAAAATTGATGCTTTTGAACTGTGGTGTTGGAGAAGACTCTTGAGAGTCCCTTGGACTGCAAGGAGATCCAACCAGTCCATCCTAAAGGAGATCAGTCCTGGGTGTTCATTGAAAGGACTGACGCTGAAGCTGAAACTCCAATACTTTGGCCACCTCATGCGAAGAGTTGACTCATTGGAAAAGATCCTGATGCTGGGAGGGATTGGAGGCAGGAGGAGAAGAGGACGACAGAGGATGAGATGGCTGGATGGCATCACCAACTCGATGGACATGAGTTTGAGTAAACTTCGGGAGTTGGTGATGGATAGGGAGGCCTGGCGTGCTGCGATTCATGGGGTCGCAAAGAGTCAGACACGACTGAGCGACTGAACTGAACTGAACTGAACTTATATTAGCACATGTTCCTAAACAATAATTTAAAAATTTAGTTTTGGATTGAATCCTTTGTTAGCAATACATTTTTAATTAGACTAATTTGTTGCTGACCATTCTGATTAGAATAATCACCCCACTGGAATGTATGTATAGTAGAGATAAAGGGAATTAAAACTATGAAGGCTGATTATTCCACTTCCTTTCACAAATAGTTAACATTATACCCCTAGAGGACCATAGTCTGAAAATACACTACAGTTTGTTTTATGACTTGTACAGATTGAAGTTGGACTAAATATGTTGGTTTGTAATTAATAGTGACATAAATCAGGAAAATAGCCAGTTTTGATTGGCAGCCAATTTTGGTTGGCAGAATTAACATCCTTAAATCTATTTCTTATAGTTCTCTGTTTCCTATGTCTTCTAGTGTGGTTTCTCTGCATAACATGAAGAAATATCATTGAATTTTATTTATGAGTATTTTATTTTGTATTAATTTTTCATTGTATTCTCACAGGGTGTCTTGAGGTTGTTTTCATTATGCATTTACATTATTATTTTTATTACTTATATTATATAATATATATAATTTATATTATTTTCATTACATTATTATTTTCATTATGCATTAACATTCATGTGGTGTACTTATAACTGGAGAACTCTGAGTAGGGTTGTGTGTACAACAAAAGACCTAACTTGCCTAAAACAATGATATGTCCTTTGATATAATGATATCCTTTCAGCCTCTGTCACTGCAACACTAGCTCCAGTTACTATCATTGCCTGAGACAGTTTTGTGAAATGGTTGACATTTTACATTTTCACAGCAATGTATAACAGTTCCAGTTTCCTAACTGATATTTGCTTTTATCAGTTATTTTCATTTGGCCAATTTAGCTTGCAAGAATTGTTATTTCATTGTGCTTTTAATTTCCATTATAATTAATACTATTGAGCAGGTTGACCATCACATTTAATTGCAGCTCATCCATGCCCATGCTACCTTCCAAATATTCTTTATCTATTTAATTTCTACTTTTGTTCATAGCACTTATCACATTCTAATACATAATTTACATATTATATGATATATATATATATTCTTTTCTTTTTGGCTTGATTTTTATTTATTTTTGTATTGAAGTATAGTTAATATATGATATCATGTTAATTTCAGGCATACAGCTCAGTGATTCATTTATACATACATATATGAAAGTGATCCTTGGGTTGGGAAGATCCCCTGGAGGAGGAAATGGCAACGCACTTCAGTATTCTTACCTGGACAATCCCATGGACTGAGGAGCCTGGCAGGCTAAAGTTCATGGAGTTGCAAGAGTTGGACACAACTTATCAAAAGTCAGACACAACTTAAACCACTACCACCATATGAAAGTGAAGTGTTAGTAGCTGTCACGTCCAACTCTTTGTGACCCCGTAGACTCTAGCCCACCAAGCTCCTCGTCCATGGAATTCTTCAGGAAAGAATACTGGAGTGGGTAGTCATTTTCTTCTCCAGGGGATCTTCCTTACCTACGGATCGAACCCGGGTTTCTCACATTGCAGGTAGATTCTTTACCATCTGAGCTACCAGGGAAGGCATATATGTGTGTGTGTGTGTACTCAGTGATACATATATTCTTCAGATTCTTTTCCTTATATATTATTACAAAATATTGAATTGTATTTTTTACTTGTTGTCTATTACCTTGACAGTCTCCCTTCCCAACTAGAATGTTAACTTTTCCCATTTTGCTCACTGATGCAGCCCAGAGAATCTAGAATAGAACCTGGCATTTATTTGATATTGGATGTATACTGGCTGGGAAAATGAATGATCAATAGCCTTGTATTACTTGGAACACCATTGCTGAGAAGGGAACATTTTCAGGAGATTGTTTCCCTTCATCATCCATCTGTTTCTTGTGCTTTCTGTGTCTCATGAGCCAAGGCCAGATATCTGAGTTGTGTGACTGGTGGCAGTTAGCAGCTGTGTATATTACTGTATGTACTAAACCATACAGGGATCCTCACTTGGTGGAAATGAAAAATTACTGTGAAAATGGCAAAGTAGTCAAAGCAGAACAGTTTTTGCAGGGCTTTGTCTTTGCAGAAAAATAAAAAGGTAAAATATAAGACAAAATCTTAGATATTTTGCTGACAGTGGTGAATAAAGTTAGAATAAGACCTAGTAGCTGCCTTGAGGAACTTGGCTTTCCCTACTTATATTCCATTCATTCTACTATGGATATGATCTAAACATACAACACTTATCCCAAGAAATTGCCATCGTCTCTTTCTCTATTAAGTCCACATTCCTTAGCAAAGTTTTCAAGGTCTTTCTCAACCTGAGCTCAGCCACCCTTCCAGTTTCAGTTCTTGTTGTTCCCTTACAACAGCATAAGGAGCAAAGTTATAGATTGTGGGCTCTTCCTTTGACAGACTTTTCACTTCAAGTCTATTTGTCTTTTCTCTTGCTCCATTGGTATAAAATTTGTCCCCTCCCTAGATATTTGGACATGAACACACATACATGCACGTGCGTGCGCACACACACACACACACACACACACACACACACACACACACACACACCCCTACCTCTTTCTGTATTTAGAAAAATCCTTCTCATTGTATAAGGCCTGATTGAAAGGTCACTTCTAAGGGCAGTATTAGACTTAGATAGAATGAATTTCTTTCAATTCTATACTATTATGATACTTAATGCAATCCTATTTGGATTTTGGCTTTTATAATGTTGTCCATCAAATATGAAGTACCAAACCAAGGGTTGGGTCATGTTCATCTTTTTGCCCAACAAGTCCCCCACTTTTTACAGACAATAATTTTTAATTGAATATTTACTGAAGGAAAATAAAGCTAAATAAGAATAATGATTCTTCTTCCCTTGTATTTCAAAGATATTGAATAGGTTTTTTAAAAAATTAACTACAATGATAATCAATACATTTTGACATATAGCTATTTGCATCATAGGTACATTTATACAAATTCAACTACATGATCAAATTTTTTTTGTTTTTTGCTTATTAAAATTTATTTATTTTTTAATTCAAGGATAATTGCGTTACAGAGTTTTGTTGTTTTCTGTCAAACCTCAACATGAGTCAGCCATAGGTATATATATATCTCCTCCTTCCTGAACCCCCCACTCATCTCCCTCCCCATCTGCTCCGACCAGGTTGATACAGAGCCCCTGTTTGAATTTCTGGAGACACACAGCAAATTCCCGTTGGCTATCTATTTTACATATGGTAATGTAAGTTTCCATGTTACTTACTCCATACATCTCACCCTCTCCCTGTATCCATAAGTCTGTCCTCTATGTCTGTTTCCTCATTGAAAGTTAAAGAAAGTGAAAGTCAAGTCGCTCAGTCGTGTCTGACTCTTTGCAACCCCGTGGACTGTAGCCCACCAGGCTCCTCAGCCCAGGGGATTCTCCAGGCAAGAATACTGGAGTGGGTTGCCATTTCCTTCTCCAGGGGATCTTCCCTACCCAGGGATCGAACCCAGGTCTCCTGCATTGCAAGCAGACGCTTTAACCTCTGAGCCACCAGGGAAGCCCGTTTCCTTATTTCTGCTCTACAAATAAATTCTTTGGTACCATCTTTCTAGATTCAATATATATACATTAGTATATGATATCTACCTTTCTCTTTCTGACTTACCTCACTCTGAATAATAGGCTCTAGATTCATCCACCTCATTAGAACTGACTCAAATGTGTTCCTTTTTATGGCTGAGTAACATTCCATTGTGCATATGTGCCACATCTTCTTTATCCATTTATCTGTCGATGGACATGTAGGTTGCTTCCATGTTCTAGCTTTTGTAAATAGTGCTGTAGTGAACATTGGGGTACATGTGTCTTTTTCAATTTTGGTTTCCTCAGGGTGTATGCCTAGGAGTGGGATTGCTGGGTGATATGGTGGCTTTATTCCTAGTTTTTGTTTTTTTTTTTAAGGATCTCCATACCATTTCCATAATAGCTGTAACAGTTTATACTCATGCCAACAGCACAAGAGTGTTCCCTTTTCTCCACACCCTCTGTATCATTTGTTGTTTCTAGACTTTTTGATGATGGCCATTCTGACGAGTGTGATGAGACTCATTGCAGTTTTGATTTGCATTTCTCTAGTAATGAGTGATGTTGAGCATCTTTTCATGTGTTTGTTAGCCATCTGTATGTCTTCTTTGGACAAATGTCTGTTTAGGTCTTTTTCCCTCTTTTTGATTGGATTGTTTGTTTTTCTAATATTGAGTTGTATGAGCTGCTTGTATATTTTGGAAATTAATCCTTTGTCAGTTGTTTCATTTGCTATTATTTTCTCCGATCCTGCAGGTTGTCTTTTCACCTTGCTTATAGTTTCCTTTGCTGTGCAAAAGCTTTTAAATTTAATCAGGTCCCACTTGTTTACTTTTGTTTTGATTTCCATTACTCTAGGAGGAGGGTCATAGAGGATCTTGCTTTGATTTATGTCATTGAGTTTTCTGCCTATGTTTTCTTCTAAGAGTTTTATAGTTTCTGATCTTACATTTAGGTCTTTAATCCATTTTGAGTTTATCTTTGTGTATGGTGTTAGGAAGTGTTCTAATTTCATTTTTACATGTAGCTGTCCAGTTCTCCCAGCACCACTTATTGAAGAGGCTGTCTCTGCCCATTGTGTATTCTTGCCTCCTTTGTCAAAAATAAGGTACCCATAGGGGCATAAGTTTATTTCTGAGTTTCCCCTCTTGTTCCATTGATCTATATTTCTGTTTTTGTGCCAGTACCATACTGTCTTGATGACTGTAGGTTTGTAGTATAATCTGAAGTCAGGAAGGTAAGTTCCTCCAGCTCCATTCTTTTTTCTCAAGACTGCTTTGGCTATTCAGGGTCTTTTGTGTTTCCATATGAATAGAAAAATGTTTTGTTCTAGTTCTGTGAAAAATGCCATTGGTAATTTGATAGGGGTCTCATTGAATCTGTAGATTGCATTTGGCAGTATAGTCATTTTCACAATATTGATTCTTCCTACCCAGGAACATGCACTATTTCTCCATCTCTTTATGTCATCTTTGATTTCTTTCATCAGTGTCTTATAATTTTATGTGGACAGTTCTTTTGTCTCCTTAGGTAAGTTTACTCCTAGATATTTTATTTTTTTTTTGCTGCGATGGTAAATGGGATTGATTCCTTAATTTCTCTTCTGATTTTTCACTGGTAGTATATAGGAATGCAAGTGATTTCTGTGTATTGATTTTGTTTCCTGAGACTTTTTGGAATTCACTGATTAGCTCTAGTAAATTTCTGATAGTATCTTTAGGGTTTTCTATGTATAGTATCATGTTATCTGCAAACAGTGAGAGCTTTACTTATTCTTTTCCCATCTGGACTCCTTTTATTTCTTTTTCTTCTCTGATTACTGTAGCTAGGACTTCCAAAACTGTGTTGGATAATAACGGTGAAAGTGGATAATTTTGTCTTGTTCCTGATCTTAGAGGGAATGCTTTCAGTTTTTCACCATTGAGAATAATGTTTGCTGTGGGTTTATCATATGTGGCCTTTACTATGTTGAGGTAGGTTCCTTCTATGCTCATTTTTTTGTAGAGTTTTCATCATAACCTAGATAGCATATTAAAAAGCAGAGACATTACTTTGCCAACAGATGTCCGTCTAGTCAAGGTTATGGTTTTTCCCGTAGTCATGTATGGATGTGAGAGTTGGACTATAAAGAAAGCTGAGCACTGAAGAATTGATGCTTTTGAACTGTGGTGTTGGAGAAGACTCTTGAGAGTCCCTTGGACTGCAAGGAGATCCAACCAGTCCATCCTAAAGGAGATCAGTCCTGGGTGTTCATTGGAAGGACTGATGCTGAAGCTGAAACTCCAATACTCTGGCCACCTGATACGGAAAGCTGACTCATTTGAAGAGATCGTGATGCTGGAAAGATTGAGGGCAGGAGGAGAAGGGGACAACAGAGGATGAGATGGTTGAATGGCATCACTGACTCAATGGACATGGGTTTGGGTGAACTTCGGAAGTTGGTGATGGACAGGGAGGTCTGGCATGTTGCAGTTCATGGGGTCACAAAGAGTTGGACACAACTGAGTGACTGAATTGAACTGATTCATAAATGGGTGTTGAATTTTGTCAAAGGCTTTTTCTGCATCTACTGAGATTGTCATATGGCTTTTATCCTTCAACTTGTTATTACTGCGTATCACATTGATCGATTTGTGTATATTGAAGAATCCTTGCATCCCTGGAATAAACCCAGCTTGATCATGGTGTATGAGTTTTTTAATGTGTTGTTGAATTCTGTTTGCTTAAATTTTGTTGAGGATTTTTTCATCTATGTTCATCAGTGATATTGGCCTGTAGTTTTCTTTTTTGAGTTGTCTTTGTCTGGTTTTGGTTTCAGGGTGTTGGCAGCCTCATAGAATGATCAAGTACACTAGATCAATTTTTTAAAATCAGAAGCAAAAATAAATAGAGAAGGAGAAAAAGAGATAAAAACAACAACTTCAATAGTGTGGGGTCGATCTCTCACTATTGCCTGCGTTAAGCACAGTCCCAGGGGAGAGCAGAATATGAGAGATATGGCTTTGTCCTCTTAATCAGTTTCAGTTCCTGTGATGCCTCATGGTGTGAGCCTCTGCTGTGGTGAACAAGATTCTATTGTTTAAAGATGTACATTTTTCATGCTACATGGCCTCTGAGAAGACGCCAACTACTTTATTTGGTACAGTCATGTAACCCAGATCTGGACAGTGACCCATTTCTTTGAGGCATCTTTAGAGGTGGCTTGTCCTAATCCACCATCAAGAATTTTGAACAGGATTTAGGAGTCATTTTGACTTTATATAGGCTTCCCTGATGGTTCAGATGGTAAAGAATCTGCCTGCAATGCAGGAGACCCAGGTTTGATCCCTGGGTTGGGAAGATCCCGTGGAGAAGGGAATGGTTACTCACTGCAGTATTCTTGTCTGAAGAATTCCACGGACAAATGAGCCTGGCGGGCTACAGTCCATGTGGTCACATTCAGACACGACTGAGAGACTAACACTTTCACTTTTTTGACTTTATATAATTTTGCTTCATTTCCTGACTTTTGAACTCAACTCCCACAAAAGATATTCAACTTCACAGTAATCTGTAAGCACCATGGTACAAAGAACAGGTCATATTTTGATAGGGTAACTAAAATGGTTTTTATAACTTAAAAACATAATGGAAAAAGTAGGTGATTTCAAGTAGAGACACAGAAATTGTTAATAAATAAAAATTATAGAGGATGTATATCTAAGAAAGATTTAATCATTGTACTTGTTCCTTCTGTTTTGGCAAAGAAGGTTAGATGGCTGTCCCAAGAAAGGTCTCTAAATGGATTATGATTTCTTACACAGAAAGTGGTGACCAGCTGTTTTTCTTCACTAAATACACAGCAGCAAGAAACGTTTAAAATGCAGCATAAAGGATTTATCACAGAAACAGAACAGTTTTTTGTTTGCTAGACACTGAGACAACTTCTTGAGAGATGTTATAGAATCTCCTACTGTGGAAACTTCTATTTAACCTCATTCTGTCTGGAATAGTTTATGTCAACATTTTTCAAAGTATGTTTTAGTGTTTTATGGACTGTTAGGGAAGTTACTCAAAATAAAGGTTCTGTTATCAAATACATTTCAGAAACACTAGGTTTAATATAGTTAAACAAACTTCTTTTCTTTGGGCTTCATGGGCTTTTATTCTGCTTTATGTTTCATGAGTATCTAATGGAAAGTAAGGGTATGTGTAGTAAAATGCATTTATAAAATTTATTTGATTATACAACCAATGTAAGAGGCTTTTACAAAAAGGATTGCTATTCTGTGTTACTTTTTTGGAGATATATTGATGTATATTTGAAGTGGTTAATTAAGTGAACTTTTGTAAAATGTTAAAAAAAAATTTCTCACCTGCCACATTCCTCCTCTTAAAACAGCAAATATCTCCACAAAAATATCCCTCATTTTAAGATTTTAATAAAGGTGATGTACAATATTATGTCAGCATCAGGTGTACTAAATGCTGACTTGATATTTGCATACTTGATGATATAATCACGTCTAATAACCATCAATCCCCATGCAAAGCTATTGCAATATTATTGACCATATAATTTATGCTTTATATTACATCCCCATGACTTATTAATTGTCTAACTGGAAGTTTGTAGTCTTAATCCCTTATACCTATTTCAGCCAACCTCTAATCCCTTGCTTCAGTCAACCACCTCTTTGTTCTCTGTATCTATGATCTATTTTCATTTTGTATTGTTTGCTAATTTTTCATTCCAACTTAAGTGCAGTATTTGTATTTCTCTGTCTGATTTATTTCACATAGCATAATATCCTCTGGATCCATCCATGTTGCCACAAATGGCAAGATTTTATTTTTCTTTACCATTGAGTAATATTCCGTTGTATGTGTATATACAAACAACATCTTATTTATTCATTCATTTATCTATTGATGAACATTAAGTTGCTTCCATATATTTGCTTTGCACATAATGCTGCAGTTGGTGGATACAACTGCAGTGTGTCCAGCAAAAGACACACTAATCTTTTCAAATTAGTGTTTTTCATTTTCTTTCTGTAAGTACCCATAAGTACAATTGCTATATCACATACAAGTTCTATTTTTAATTTAATAGATGAACCTCTATACTGTTTCCAATAGTAGCTGCACTAATTTACAATCCCACCAACAGTGCACAAGGGTTCACTTTTCTCCATATCCTCACCAACACTTTTTATTTGATGTCATTTTCACAACAATCATTTTGACAGGTGTGAGGCGAAATCTCCATGTAGTTTTAATTTGCATTTTTCTTATGATCGGTGATTTTTAGTATCTGTTTATGTGACTGTTGACTATCTGTATTCCTCATTTGGAAAAATACATATTCAGGTCCACTGCTCATTTTTTAATTGGGTCATTTCATGGTTTTGATGTTGATTTGTATGAGTTCTTATATAATTTGAATATTAATCCCTTTGGGGATATATTATTTGCAAATATCTTTCCCCATTCAATAGGCTGCTTTTTCATTTTGTTGATAGCTTCCTTTACTGTGCAAATGCTTTTTAGTTTGATGTACTTTCACTTGTTTGTTTCTGTTCTTGTTTCTCTTGCCTGAGAAGATATCCAGAAAAATATTACAAAGACCGATGTCAAAGAGCATACTGTCTATGTTTTCTTCTAGGCATTCTGTGGTTTCAGGTCTTACACTTAAGTCTTTCATCCATTTTGAGTTTATTTTCCTATATGGTGTGAGAAAGTACTTCAGCTTGATTCTTCTGCATGTAACAATCCATTTTCCAATACAAGTTCATTGCCCATATAAGCATAGGTTCACTTTTGTACTCTCTCTTCTCTCCTGCTGATCTATAAGTCTGTTTTTATGCAAGTAACGTTTTGTTTATAACTTCCCTATAGCTCAAATAGTAAAGAATCTGCCTGCGATGCAGACCAGACTTCAATTCCTGGGTTGGAATATCCTTTGGAGAAGGGAATGGCAATCCACTCCATTATTCTTGCCTGGAGAACTCCATGGACAGAGAAGCCTGGCAGGCTACACAGTTCACGGGATCGCAAAGAGTCGGACACGACTGAGAGACTGACATACACACGACATCTTGTTTTGATTCCTGCAGCTTTGTTGTTGTTGCTCAGTTACTAAATCTTGTCCAACATTTTGCGAGCCCATGAACTGCAGCACATCAGGCTTCCCTGTCCTTCACTATCTCCCAGAGTTTGCTGAGACTCATGTCCATTGAGTTGGTGATGCTATCTAACCATCTCATTCTCTGCTGCCCTCTTCTCCTCCTGCCCTCCATCTTTCCCAGCACCAGGGTCATCTCCAATGAGTTGGCTCTTTGCATCAGGTGGCCAAAGTACTGGAGTTTCAGCTTCAGTATCAGTCCTTCCAGTGAATATTCAGGATTTATTTTCTTTGGGATTGACTGGTTTGGTCTCCTTCCAGTCCAAGGGACTCTCAAGAGTCTTCTCCGATACCACAGTTTGAAAGCATTAATTCTTCAGGTGCTCAACCTTCTTTATGGTCCAGTTCTCACATCTGTACATGACTACTGGATAAACCGTAGCTTTGACTATATGGACCTTTGTCAGCAGTGATGTCTCTGCTTTTTAATATGCTGTCTAGGTTGGTCATAGCTTTTCTTCCAAGGAGCAAGTGTCTTGTTACTCCATGGCTGCTGTCACCAACTGCAGTAATTTTGGAGCCCAAGAAAAAAAATCTGCCACTACTTCCACTTTTTCCCTATCTATTTGCCATTAAGTGATAGGACTGGATGCCATGATCTTAGTTTGTTTGAATGTTGAGTTTTAAGCCAACTTTTTCACTCTCCTCTTTTGCCCTCATCAAGAGGTTCTTTAGCTCCTCTGCTTTCTGCCATTAAGGTGGTATTATCTGCATATCTAAGATATTGATATTTCTCCCAGCAATCTTGATTACAGCTTGTGATTAATCCACCCTAGCATTTTGCATGATATACCTTGCAAGTAAGTTAAATAAGGAGGGTGACAATATACAGCCTTGACGTACTCTTTTCCCAATTTGGAACCAGTCCGTTGTTCCATGTCCTGTTCTAATTGTTGGTTCTTGACATGTATATAGGTTTCTCAGGAAGCTGATAAGGTGGTCTGGTATTCACATCTCTTCAATAATTTTCAACAGTTTTTGTGAGCCACACTGTCAAAGGTTTTTATGAAGTCAGTGAAGCAGAAGTAGAGTGTAGTTTGAGATCAAGAAGCATGATATCTCCAGCTTTGTTCTTCTTTCTCAGGATTGTTTTGAGCTATTTGGGGTCTTTTGTATTCTCTTACAAATTTTAGAATTATTTGTTCTAGTTCTGTAAAAATGTCATTCGTATTGCATTGAATCTGTAGATTGCCTTGGGTAGTATGGTTATTTAATGATATTAATTATTTCAATCAATGAGTATGGTATATCTTTCTGTTTGCTTGTTTCATTTTCAATTTCTTTTATCCATGTCTCATAGTTCTCTGACTAGAAGCCTTTTAACCAATTGGTTAGATTTACTCATAAGGATACTACTCTTTTTGATGCAATCATAAATGGGGTTGTTTTCTTAATTTCTCTTTCTGATAATTTGTTGTTAGTATATAGAAGTGAGACAGATTTCTGTATACTAATTCTGTATCTTGAAACTTTACTGAATTTATTTATTAGTTCTAACAGGTGGCAGCTTTAGGATTATACACACACACTCACATATATGTGTGTGTGTGTGTATGTAAATATATATATATATATATGTTAAGTCACACCCCAGTCATGTCTGACTTTTTTGCAATCCTATGGACAGTAGCCTGCCAGGCTCCTCTATACATGGGATTCTCCCTCCTGGCAAGAATACTGGAGTGGGTTGCCATGCCCTCTTCCAGGGGATCTTCCTGACCCAGCAATCAAACCCTTGTATCTTACGTATCCTGCATTGGCAGGAGGGTTCTTTATATATATATATATCCATATATATATATATATATATGTATATATATATATATATACCATCTAAACAGTGACTGTTTTATTTCTTCCTTTCTGATGTGCATTCCTTTTACTTCTTCATCTTGTCTGGTTCCTATGACAAGGACTTCCAGTACTATGTGGAATAAAAGTGGTGAAAGAAGGCATATTTGTCTTGTTCTTAATTTTAGAAGAGATGCCTTGGAACATTAGTCCATTTACACTTAAAGTAATTATTGGTGGGTATGTACTTGCTGCTTTTCTTGTTAATTATTTTCTAGTTTTTTGTTGTTGTTGTTCCTTTCTTCTTTTGCTCTCTTTCCTTTTGATTTGATGACTGTTTTTAGTACTACATTTGGAGTCCTTTCTTTTTTTCATGTGTTTATCTATTATAGATTTTTGGTTTGTGGTTAGCAATCATGTATACCAATCTATGTATATACATAATTAATTTAAGTAGTTGATCTCTTAAGTTTGTATGCATTCTAACAGCCCTTCTTTTTTTACCCCCCCAACTTTATGTTTCTGACATAATATTTTAATTCCTTTTATTATGTGTGTCCCTTAACTACCTAGTGTGGATATCGATTATTTTACTACTTTTGTCTTTTAATCTTCTAGCTAGCTTTATCAGTGGTTGATCTACCAACTTCATTGTATATTTGCCTTTGCAAATATATATAAAGTCCCTTTAACTTATTGTAAAGCCAGTTTAGTGACACTGAACTCTTTAAGCATTTGCTTATCTGTAAAACTCTTCTTTTTTTTTTTTCCAAATCTGAATGATAGCCCTGCTGGCTAGATTGGCTTAGATTATTCTAGATTATAGGCTTTTTTTTTTCCCCTGTCATTTTGAATATATGACGTCACTCCCTTCTGACCTGCAAAGTTTTGGTGAAAAATTCAGCTGATAGACTTGCAGGAGTACCTTTGTGTGTAATTTGTTACTTTTCCCTTTCTGCTTTTAATATTTTCTCTTTAATTTTTGCTATCTTAATTTTAACGTGTGTTGGTGTGGATCTCTCTGGATTCATCTTGTTTGAATTCACTGTACATCCCTGACCAGAATGTTTCTTCTTTCCCCCCTTAAGAAAGTTTTCAGAAAAAAAAAAAAAAAAAGAAAGTTTTCAGGTACTATGCTTTCAAATATGTTCTCGGCCCCTTTCTCTCTGTCTTCTCCTTTTGGGACCCCTATAATGCAAATATTAGTATACTTGATGTTGTCTCAGAGGTTTCTTAAACTAGCTTCATTTTTTTTTTTTTCCTGTTCAGCTTGTGTGATTTCCACTACTCTGTCCTCTAGTTTGCTGACCTATTCCTGTATATCATCTAATCTACTGCTGACTCCATCTAGTGTATTTCTAAATTTCTGTTATTTTACTTTTCAGTTCTGTTTGATTCTTCTTTATGCTCCAGCTCTTTGTTAAAATTCTCATTGTGTTCACCCATTCTTCTCCTGAGTTCACTGAGAATCTTTATAAGCATAGTCTTGCACTATTTATTGGGTGGATTGTTTATATCTCAGTTGGTAAAGAATCTGCCTGCAATGCAGGAGACCCTGGTTCAATTCCTGGGTCAGGAAGATCTGCTGGAGAAGGGATAGGCTACCCACTCCAGTATTCTTGGGCTTTCCTTGTAGCTCAGCTGGTAAAGAATCAGTCTTCAATGTGGGAGACCTGGGTTTGATCCCTGGGTTGGGAAGATCCCCTGGAGAAGAGAACAGCTACCCACTCTAGTATTCTGACCTGGAGAATTTCATGGGCTATATAGTCCATGGGGTCACAAAGAGTCAGACATGACTGAGCGACTTTCACTTCACTTCACTTGTTTATATCCATTTTTTTTTTTTAAGCAAGGTAATTCCATTTTTTTTAAACTTTGTCATCTTTTATTTATTTATTTATTTTTCCAATTATTTTTATTAGTTGGAGGCTAATTACTTTACAATATTGTAGTGGTTTTTGCCATACATTGACATGAATCAGCCATGGATTTACATGTGTTCCCCATCCCGATCCCCCCTCCCACCTCCCTCCACATCCCATCCCTCTGGGTCTTCCCAGTGCACCAGCCCTGAGCACTTGTCTCATGCATCCAACCTGGGCTGGTAATCTGTTTCACCCTTGATAGTATACTTGTTTCAATGCTATTCTCTCAGAACATCCCACCCTCACCTTCTCCCACAGAGTCCCAAAGTCTGTTCTGTACATCTGTGTCTGTTTTTCTGCTTGCAATCCCACTCCTGGGCATACACACCAAGGAAACCAGATCTGAAAGAGACACGTGCACCCCAATGTTCATCGCAGCACTGTTTATAATAGCCAGGACATGGAAGCAACCTAGATGCCCATCAGGAGATGAATGGATAAGGAAGCTGTGGTACATACACACCATGGAATATTACTCAGCCATTAAAAAGAATTCATTTGAATCAGTTCTAATGAGGTGGATGAAACTGGAGCCCATTATACAAAGTGAAGTAAGCCAGAAAGATGAAGACCAATACAGTATACTAATGCTCATATATGGAATTTTAAAAAGATGGTAATGATAACCCTATATCCATTTTTATTTATTTATTTTTCTGAGATTTTATCTTATCCCTTTTTCGGAATATATTCCTCTATTACCTTATTTCACCCAATTCTCTTTCTTTTTTCTATGTATGATGTAAGTGTGTTAGATTTCCTGATTTGGAGGAGTGGTCTTATATAGGGGACAACCTATGGGGCCCAGCATCAGACCCCACTCTGGGCTGCATAGGTCCTTCTTTTGTGGCAGGGCCAACTACTGTAGGTGTACTGATAGGCAGTGATGACTCCCAGCCTAGCTGGCTGCCAGACACTGATTTGTGTGGCTGTTGCTGGGTTCCAGTGAGACTGGGTGTGTGGTTTGGAGTTCCTGGGACTTGTGTTGACTTGCTAATGAGCAGGTAATCTCTTAGCACTAACAGGCTAGAAGGAGGATTACAAAATGGTATTAACCAGCATCAGGGTTTTTATGATAGAACTACTTCTCTGTCTTCTCATTTTGCCCAAATCTCTGTGTTCATTTGTATGTTTTAGGTAGGTCATTACATTTCCTAATATTGGAGAAGTAGCCTTGTGTAGCAGATGTTCTGTAGGCCCCCAGCAGAATATGCCCCTCTGGTCACCAGAACTTTATGATCAAAGAATGACCCCTATGTGGGATGCTTTGATCCTTCTTTTGGGGCCCTGGTCAGCAAGGCCAACAACTCTGAACAAGTCTGAGTGAGGATGGTTCCCAGCCTGGTTGGCTGCCTGGCCTTGCCTCCTACGGAGGTTGCCAACTGCTGATGGGTGGGGCCAAATCTCAGCCCTACTGGCTATGGCACCAGGAGGTCCAAGTGCTGTTGCTGGCCTACTGGTGCACAAGGTTAGGGCCTTGAAAGTCCCAGAACGGGTGCTGGCCCTCTGGTGGGTAGGACTAGGTCCCCATGCGATTGGCTGCTGAGCATTTGAAGGTCACAGGGCTAGTGCCAACCAGCTGTTAACATTCTAGAGGAATGATTCCAAAATTACACTTGCCAACATCAGTGTCCTTGTGCTAGAACAAGCCCCCCAAATAGCTGCTGATATTGTCTGTCTCCATATAGAATCGCTCTGGCCTCCTTCTTCTCTGAGAGTTTTCTCCAAGATCAATAAATGGACCATATGCAGACTCCTGCAAATTACTGCCTCTGAGCTGGGTCTCAGAGTGTAGAGGATTTTGTTTGTGTCCTTTAAGAGTGAAGTCTCTGTTCATCGCAGCACTGTTATAATAGCCAGGACATGGAAGCAACCTAGATGCCCATCAGCAGATGAATGGATAAGAAAGCTGTGGTACATATACACAATGGAATATTACTCAGCCATTAAAAAGAATACATTTGAATCAGTTTTAATGAGATGGATGAAACTGGAGCCCATTATACAGAGTGAAGTAAGCCAGAAAGAAAAACACCAATACAGTATACTAATGCATATATATGGAATTTAGAAAGATGGTAACAATAACCCTATATGCAAGACAGAAAAAGAGACACAGATGTATAGAACAGACTTTTGGACTCCATGGGAGAAGGCGAGGGTGGGATGATCTGAGAGAATAGCATTGAAAATGTATATTATCAAGTGTGAAACAGATTGCCAGTCCAGGTTGGATGCATGAGACAAGTGCTCAGGGCTGGTGCACTGGGATGACCTGGAGGGATGGAATGGGGAGGGAGGTGGGAGGGGGGTTCAGGATGGGGAACACATGTAAATCCATGGCTGGTTCATGTCAATGTATGGCAAAAACCACTACAGTATTGTAAAGTAATTAGCCTCCAACTAATAAAAATAAATGAAAAAAAAAAAAAGAGTGGTCTCTTATTTCCCAAAGCCTTCTGAGTCTCCCATTTGCAAGCCCTGTTGACCTTCAAAGTCAGAGATGCTAGGAACTTGTTTACCTGGAAGGACTCCTGAGCTGGGGAGTCCAATGCAGGACTGAGATGCCTCACTCCTTGAGGAGAGCTGGTTAGTACCATTTTGTAATCCTTCTAGCCTATTAGTGCCAGGAAATTATCTGCTTATTAGCAAGTCAACACAAGTCCCAGGAACTCCAGATCACACACCCAACCACACTGGAAACCAGCAACAATCACACAAATCAGTGTCTGGCAGCCAGCTAACTGTGATTATCCACTCCGTACTTTGGGTTATAGATCTTGACTCTACTGAGTCTCTGCCCGTCCTATCCTTCTTGTTGTGGTTCTTTTTTATATCTTTTGTTATGGAAAATGATTTCTATCTATCTTCAGGTTGCTCATTGATAATTGCTCTGTAAACAGTTGTAATTTGGTATGCTTTTGGGAGGGTGTGAGTCAGGGTCTTATTTCTCAGCCATTTTTGAAAGTGAATCAAAATATCATTTTTAGTAAATCATCTAAGTATCTATTCCTTTGGAATGATTTGTTTTATAGTGTTAAATATTTTTCAGTGAGCCATAAAGAAGTGACATCAAATAGTTTTCAGAATTAGAAGTTGATTCATGAAATCTTAATTCTTGTTTTGGTTTCTGGACGTATTATTTTTGTTTTCAGTGGAGGCAGAGGCTATAATTAAAATTTGTATATTTTTTCTAATGATGAATGGAACTCTGAAGTCTCCTAATGAAATGAGATATAAGTACAAGACCATTCATAAGATGGCATAATTTTGACAGAATTTCACCTAGAAATCCTACTCATCACTATATTAAGTGACAGCATCCCCATGGAAAGTGAAAGCATCATAATTCTTTACATACTTACAGTTACCTAAGCCATATGTTTATAAATACCTTAATAAGTTCTCAAGTTTTTGAGTGCATCTTTCAGAAGCTATATATAAATAACAGAAATATCTTCTGGGGAGAAGTTATCTCTGCATCTACCTGTGTGTCAATTTGAAATGAGGTAGAAGCATTAAATAGAAGGGACAATGAGGGAAAAGACCCATAGAACAAGGTGATGTATTGTTTGGGTGATAATTTACTTTAACATTGTGTTGAATATGTATGAGATTAAGTGAATTTTAATGTTAACTCTAGAGACTGTGTATATATATATATATATATATATATATATATGCATATATGTGTATACTTATATATATGTGCGTGTGTGTATATATATATATATATGAAAATGTTAATTGTTCAGTCATGTTCAACTCTTTGCAACCCCATGGATTATAGTCCACCAGACTCCTCTGTCCATGGGATTCTCCAGGTAAGAATACTGGAGTGGGTATTCATTCTCTTCTCAGGGGATCTTCCTGACCTAGGAATCGACCCTGGGTCACTCACATTATAAGCAGATTCTTTACCATCTGAGCCACTAGGGAAGCCATATATATATATGAGAAAGATTTATAAATTTATACATACATATAAGAAAGATTTATAAATGTATATATATATGTATGTATGTGTGTATATATATATATATGAAAAAGATTTAAGTAATTGGCTTATGTGATCATGGAGAGTAGAAAGTCTGAAATCCCCTGTAAAATAAACAAGAAGAATTTCTATGTTGCAGTCTTGAGGCAGAGTTATTTCCTTTGGAAATTTTGGCTTTTACTCTTAAGGCCTTCAACAGACTGGATGAGGCCCACTCTCATTATGGTGGGTAATGGCCCTTATTTACAGTCTACTTATTATAAATGTTAATCACACTTAAAAAATTAACTTCACGGCAATATATAGACTTGTGTTTAAGCAAACACTGGACATCATAGCTTAGCCAAGTTGCTGTATGGACACTATAGCAATACAGTGTTATATATCAATTATCAAAGTTAGTATTTCAGTAGAATTTTATTTAACATTTGCTTCATGATTACATCCCATCTAGCTTTTATCTCTGGGGGCTCTTATAAAGACTATGGTTGCTTTTAGATGGCCAAATTGGCCTATCTTATCTATCTTTGACAACAGGAGGACTTCAGAATGCAATATCAAAAGGCAACCCATTGGGTTTGCCTCTCCATTCCAGTCAACTGTAGTCCATTTTTTATGTAAGTGACTTTGGTCATTGAATACTATTCTTTGTCTTCTTTCAGATTTAGTTTCATCACTATAAATATGTCTTCCCATAGGAATGATTGAATGCCAAGAGTTGTAGGAAAAATAGTTTCACTCTTTTCATTCCCTGACACTCTTAAAATTCCCAAAAGAACTTATCAGGGAAGAAAAACCTCTTAGTTAATAATTAATGTTATGGGCTTTCATTCTTATTTAATGTCATTCTAAGCATTATATGAGTCATACAACCTCCTTTTGATTGGATTTAAGAATATAGTCTCCATACCATGCAAATAAGTGTAATATCTGAATTCAGAAAAATACAGACATTTAAACAATTTTAAGGCATAGGACTTTTACTATATTTTATTAGCTCTTTGGAATTTCTCTTTTAATTTGTGGGAGGTAGGCATTTTCAGTTAAAAGTAGAGAAAGGGAGCTATTTAATCAAGTAAGTTTTCTCTCAAAGTAGTGTTTTAACCAGTCTTTTAAGAAGCTAAATAATCCATCATGCTTTATCACCATAAACTTGGAAGTCAGAAAGTGGATATTGTCCAAAGAGACACACTATATTTTGATTTAGAAGATATTTTACTTTTGAATGAATAGATTGATTGATAACAGGAATCAACTACACTATTAATAATAGTTCCTCTCAAAGCTCCACTATACAAATAAATCTCTCACATAGTTTTTAGCTGCTAAGATAGATGCTTACTAAATTTATCTCTCCTTTCATATATTGTGGCCTTGAAGTAAGCCAAGAATTTCACTGCAACTTTGTTTGATAAAGTGTGGAGAATTCTTATCTGCCTTTAGGAAATGTTGCTATAAACTATTTGGATCTTGGATCTTCATTAAGTGAGTGGAACTGTGGCAGTTTTGCCACTTTCCTTTATTTATTTTAAATAATAGAACAAAATTACCCCTTTCTATGTATCAAAATTTAGTGACAGATGAAAGAGAAGTCATTCCTTGAGTAAGGTTGACTCAGAAGATTTTGTTTGACAAATTTTTTCCTAAAGCAATGCTAAGCACTGGTAGAGCTACTTGTCCAGGTATATATCTTTTCATAGAAAGAAAACTATTAACACCAACATTTGATTTACATAAATATGTGTTGGCTCTCTTCTCATTTTCTCTACCTCTGTTTTCTTCATGTCATCAGAGCTAACTTCACCGATGACTCTATATTTAAGCTTAAGTGTTCTGGACCTAGGAGTCCACGCCCAGGTCTTACTTGAGCCATACTCATCTCCAACCAGGACCAAGGTATGGTGAGTGAGGTGCAAGGTTGGGCTTCTGGGAAGCCCTTGAATTGTTGCACACCCTCCTCTTCCCTCTCAGCTCTTGATGGGCTCTGAGCACAGGAATGGAGCTTTGTTTAGGCTTTCTG
This sequence comes from Cervus canadensis, assembly GCF_019320065.1. NCBI lineage: Eukaryota > Metazoa > Chordata > Mammalia > Artiodactyla > Cervidae > Cervus > Cervus canadensis. The sequence continues at coordinate 38,871,496 of NC_057406.1, read as the reverse complement.
TCCTTAGTCCTCATGGATTACCCTGTATAGTGCCCTGCCTGATGCTTATGCCATGGCTTTTTCCTAAGTCTGGTGGGCCTGAATGGGGGTCCTGCTTGACTACCAGTTCACCTCAGTTGGCTTTGACACTGCATGTAGACACCTCTCTCTTCAGGGACTGCTTGGATTTTCCAGCTCTGCCTACCAGAATGAATACCCAGCACTGGATACTCTGAAAGTAATATGAAAATCTAGCCATCCTCACCCAGTAAAAGTTGGCAGCTGAATTGATTTTCTCTCCCTACATCTGCCTGATTTCATCTTCTCCCGCAGTGACTTCCTGTTGCCTTAGGAACCATACTGCTTATGATAATTAATTTTAATTGCTAACTTGGAGAGGGTTTTGGGATGAGACTAACATTTAAATTGATGATCTCTGAGTAAAGCAAATTGTCCTCCATAATGTGGGTGGATCTCATCCAATCCATTGAAGGCCTGAGTAAACCAAAAAGACAGGTCTCCCCAAGCAAGGATTCTCCAGCAGAATTGCCTTTGGACTTCATCTGCACCACCAGCTCTCCTGGGCCTTGAGCCTCCCAATCCACACTGCAAGTTTGGACTGGGCCATCTCAGTAACTGCATAAGCCAGTTCTCTATACTAAATCTCTTTCTGTAAATATATACATCCTATTGGTTCTCTTTCTTGAAATTTGTTGTTGTTCAGTCACTAAGTCGTTTCTGACTCTTTGTGACTCCATAAACTGCAGCATGCCAAGCTTCCCTATCCTTCACTATCTGCCTGAGTTTGCTCAAACTCATGTGCATTGAGTCAATGATACCATCCAACCATCTCATCATCTGTCACCCTCTTCTCCAGCCCTCATTCTTTCGCAGCATCAGGGTCTGTTCCAGTGTGTCAGCTCTTTGTTTAAGGTGGTCAGAGTATTGGAGTTTCAGCTTCAGCATCAGTCCTTTCAATGAATATTCAGGATTGACTTCCTTTAGGATTGACTGGTTTGATCTCCTTGCTGTCCAAGGGACTCCCAAGAGTCTTCCCAAGCACCACAATTGAAAGCATCAATTCTTCAGCAATCAGCCTTCTTTAAAGTCCAACACTCATATCCATACATTACTACTGAAAAAAAAAACATAGCTTTGACAATACAGACCTTTATAGGCAAAGTAATGTCTCTGCTTTTTAATATGCTGTCTAGGTTGGTCACAAACAAAACCTTGTGGGAACAGATAAAAACTTGAGGGCACAAACAAGACCTTTTGCACCCCAGGACCCAGGAGAAAGGAGCAGTGACTCCACAAGAGACTAACCAAGACTTGCCCGGGAGTGTCCAGGAGGCCCCAGTGTAGGCGTGGGTCGGCGGTGGCCTGCTGCAGGGATGGAGGCACTGAGTGCAGCGGTGCCAGCATGGGGCCCTTTGAAGGAGGTCACCATTATCTTTTCTCCTTTGCTTTTGGCTTCTCTTCTTTTCACAGCTATTTGTAAGGCCTCCTCATACAGCCATTTTGCTTTTTTGCATTTCTTTCTCTTGGGGATGGTCTTGTTCCCTGTCTCCTGTACAATGTCACAAACCTCCATCCATAGTTCATCAGGCACTCTGTCTATCAGATCAAGTCCCTTAAATCTATTTCTCACTTCCACTGTATAATCGTTAAGGATTTGACTTAGGTCAAACTTGAATGGTCTAGTGGTTTTCTGTACTTTCTTCAATCTAAGTCTGAATTTGGCAATAAGGAGTTCATGATCTGAGCCACAGTCAGCTCCTGGTCTTGTTTTTGCTGACTGTATAGAGCTTCTCCATCTTTGGCTGCACAGAATATAATCAATCTGATTTGGGTGATGGCCATCTGGTAATGTCCATGTGTAGAGTCTTCTCTTGTGTTGTTGGAAGAGGGTGTCTGCTGTGACCAGTGTGTTCTCTTGGCAGAACTCTATGAGCCTTTACACTGCTTCATTCTGTACTGCAAAGCCAAATTTGCCTGTTACTCCAGGTGTTTCTTGACTTCCTACTTTTGCATTCCAGTCCCCTATAATGAAAAAGACATCTTTTTTAGGTGTTAATTCTAGAAGGTCTTGTAGGTCTTCATAGAACTGTTCAACTTCAGCTCCTTCAGCATTACTGGTCAAAGCATAGACTTGTATTACTGTCATACTGAATGGTTTGCCTTGGAAATGAACAGAGATCATTCTATTGTTTTTGAGACTGCATCCAAGTACTGCATTTCAGGCTCTTTTGTTCACTATGATGGCTACTCCATTTCTTCTAAGGGATTCTTGCCCACAGTAGAATATATAATGGTCATCTGAGTTAAATTCACTCATTCCAGTCCATTTAAGTTCGCTGATTCCTAAAATGTCTATGTTCACTCTTGCCATCTCCTGTTTGATCACTTCCAATTTGCCTTGATTCAGGGACCTAACATTCCAGGTTCCTATACAATATTGCTCTTTACAGCATCAGACCTTGCTTCCATCACCAGTCACATCCACAACTGGATGTTGTTTTTGCTTTGGCTCCATCTCTTCATTCTTTCTGGAGTTATTTCTCCACTGATCTCCAGTAGTATATCAGGCACCTACAAACCTGGGGAGTTCATCTTTCAGTGTCCTATCTTTTTGCCTTTTCATACTGTTCATACTGTTCACAGCAGGAATGCTGAAGTGTTTTGCCATTCCCTTCTCCAGTGGACCACATTTTGTCAGAACTCTCCACCATGACCCGTGTGTCTTGGGTGGCCCTACACGGTATGGCTCATAGTTTCATTGGGTTAGACAAGGCTGTGGTCCATGTGATCAGATTGGTTAGTTTTCTGTGATTGTGGTTTTCAGTCTGTTTGCCCTCTGATGGAGAAGGATAAGAGGCTTATGGAAGCTTCCTAAAGCGATAGACAGACTGAGGGGGAAACTGGGACTTGTTCTGATGGGCAGGGCCAAGCTCAGTAAATCTTTAATCCAATTTTCTGTTGATGGGTGGAGCTGTGCTCCCTCACTGCTATTTACCTGTATGCAGGTCAGGAAGCAACAGTTAGAACTGGACATGGAACAACAGACTGGTTCCAAATAGGAGAAGGAGTACATCAAGGCTGTATATTGTCACCCTGCTTATTTAACTTATATGCAGAGTACATCATGAGAAACTCTGGGCTGGAAGAAACACAAGCTAGAATCAAGATTGCCGGGAGAAATATCAATAACCTCAGATATGCAGATGACACCACCCTTATGGCAGAAAGTGAAGAGTAACTAAAAAGCCTCTTGATGAAAGTGAAAGAGGAGAGTGAAAAAGTTGGCTTAAAGCTTAACATTCAGAAAACTAAGATGATGGCATCTGGTCCCATCACCTCCTGGGAAAAAGATGGGGAGACAGTGGAAACAGTGTCAGACTTTATTTTTGGGGGCTCCAAAATCACTGCAGATGGTGACTGCAACCATGAAATTAAAAGATACTTACTCCTTGGAAGGAAAGTTATGACCAACCTAGACAGCATATTAAAAAGCAGAGACATTACTTTGCCAACAAATGTCCGTCTAGTCAAGGCTATGGTTTTTCCAGTCATTATATATGCAAGTGTGTTGGACTGTGAAGAAAGCTGAGTGCCAAAGAATTGATGCTTTTGAACTGTGGTGTTGGAGAAGACTCTTGAGAGTCCCTTGGACTGCAAGGAGATCCAACCAGTCCATCCTAAAGGAAACCAGTCCTGGGTGTTCATTGGAAGGACTGATGCTGAAGCTGAAACTCCAATACTTTGGCTGCCTCATGCGAAAAGTTGACTCACTGGAAAAACCCTGATGCTGGGAGGGATTGGGGATAGGAGGAGAAGGGGATGACAGAGGATGAGATGGCTGGATGGCATCACCGACTTGATGGGCATGAGTTTGAGTAAACTCTGGGAGTTGGTGATGGACAGGGAGGCCTGGCGTACTGTGATTCATGGAGTCTCAAAGAGTCGGACATGACTGAGCAACTGAACTGAACTGAACTGAACTCTGCTATAAGTTAAATAGGTAGGGTGACAATATACAGCCTTGACATAGTCCTTTCCCAATTTGGAACCAGTCTGTTGTTTGTTTCCAGTTCTAACTGTTGCTTCCTGACCTGCATATAGGTTTCTCAAGAGGCAGGTCAGTTGGTCTGGTATTCCCATCATTTGAAGAATTTTCAGTTTGTTGTGATCTGCACAGTCAAAGGCTTTGGTGAAATCAGGAAAGCAGATGCATGTATTTTTCTGGAATTCTCTTGCTTTTTCTAATCAGCTCTACCTCAATACAAATTAAAAAGTTAAATTTTTTTTTAATTAAATAAAATAACATCCTCCGTCACCCTGCAAATTCTTACTTCAACTGATATTTCTTCATAGTGCTTACAACTACCTGACATTTTACCATGCATGTATTAATTTCTTTGCTGTCTAACTCTTCACTAGTATGTGAAGTCTATGGTCTTTATTCATTGCTGCTTCCCTGCTGGCAGGATAGGGCCTTGCACAGACTAGATGGTTGGAAATTATTTGTTAAGTGAATGAATAAATGTTCTATATAATAATAGAGGAATTCACACAAAGCTTATGAGTTTATATACTACTTAATTTTGAACAAAGTCAGAATTCTATTACAAATACTTATTACTTCAGTGAAAAATAGAATTTCTTATAGCAAATACAAGCTTGAGAGATCATGATAAGATTACATTGCTTAGTAGTTATAAAAAGTTTTTGGAGTATAGAATTTTGTATTAAAGAGAAACACTGTGGTTGTGATGACAAGGAATAGAATATGTATGAACTTAGAGTGTAAGGAGAACTTTGACCCACCTGACTGATTTCCAACTGTGTGGTTTGTTCATGGGCCCTCTGTGGTCCCTGGAATGTGAATGTTCTCCAGCCTTCTCTGGCTTTTCTTACTGATAAGTGCAATTTCAACAAAGCATTTGAATGTGTAAGTTGAAATAAACTGGGGGCAGGGAGAAGCATTTGAATGCTCAAGTTGAAATGCCTGGGAGGGGATACACACACACACACACACACACACACACACACACAGCTGATTCACTTCCTTATACATCAGAAATTAATGCAATATTGTAAAGCAATTATACTCCAATAAAATAAATGTATAAATGAGAGAAGGATGTTAGTATGTAATTTTTTACTCCTAAGGTAACATGTTTTGGCTAGTGCATAACATGGGTCTCTATTATTCCAGTGCTAGAATAAGCAGGTGATCCATACAAAATAATGGAGTTGCATCTGTCTAGGTATAGCTTTGTCTACACTCAGTTGGCAAAGTGAAGCAGTTGATTCTCCATGTTAGAGACCCAGAGAGTGGATGTAGTCCTAAAACATCACTGCAGTCTTACCTGGCAGCCTCTGATCACTGCATCTCATCGGCTGGCAGTCATGAAGTGGAAAGGCTGGGATTTCTTCCCATATTTGGGAATAGCTTTGGGGCCCAATGCTAGATGAGCTGTGGGAAGAGTATAGGCTTTGGAGTCAGCCAGGCATCTGATTGAAACTTGGACTTGCCTCTCACTGTTTGGGTGAACTTGCCTCATGCCTAAGTTATTAGGTCTCTTTGAGCTGTAATCTCTTCATCTTTATTATAGAAATAATTGTACTTACCTGGTAAGATTACTATGAGGATTCATCTGGCATATGGTAAACACTTGAGAGATGATAATTTTTCTCCTCTTCTCCAATCATTTGCAGTTTATTAGGTGTCTTGAGTTTTTGTTTGTTTTTCCTGTGACAAGTCTACCTCTCACAGCACATATAGAATAGATAATGTGAAAGGGATCTTACAGATCATCAAGGCCAACCATTTCTTTCCATCCATCACCTTTTTTCCATTCTTCTCTTAAGACACACACACACACAAGTTTTCCACTTCCTTTCCCACAACTGGTCATAACCATAGATGATAAAGTTTGTGTTGTCAGATACCCACCAGATGTCCGTAAAGCCCTATAATGGTTTCTTTCCAATTGGAATAAGATTTATTTGTTTCTAATTCCCTGAAACTCTCTTCCTTCTAGCAATTGCTTGCTTCACACCATAACTGGAGTTCAACATAAGCCCCTGTGTTTTTCCCATCTTGCTGCTTCCAAAGAAGTGATTTTTTAAAAGGGGTTTGACTTGTTTTTCTTTGAATATTTGAAAGCATATAAGCAGAATGTATCCCACATTTCCAAAGAGAGCCTGTTCATTTATGTTTATAGTATAAATTTTTGTTCATAAAGTTGTTCCTTCATGTTTATAGTAAAAACAAAATCTTAGAGCTGCAGTATTCTACCTGACTTAACCCAAAAAAGTAAATTTTTGTTCTTGTAAAATTAAAGAGTTCTGCTTTTAACTGAGGTGTAATTTACACACAATAAAATGCACTGATCATAATTTTTATGAGATAATAATTTTTAACTCATGACCTACTTTTTGAGAGATTTAAGACTACCAATTAAAAACAAAACAACACCAAAAGCATAATGTAAAACATCTATGTCAGAACTCCAAACCAAAAATGTAAAATAGTATACGAACACTCAGAATTTTCCTCTGCATTCAGCTCCTTGAACATTACTGCATGGGGTTGTGCCTCTTGCAAAAGAAGTTGGCCTTTGAAAAGTTCATAGTTGTAAATTATAAAATCTGTAGATTGTAAAGGCTTATGTAATCCTAATTAGCTTCACCACTGGTAGTATTAACATGAATAAAGAGTTTCTTGGATTCAAAATTCTGTGCTGTTTTAAATAAACCTGACCCCCTGATTTGCTCCATTAAAAACTCCCTGTTTCATTTTCTGTGTTCAAGACAGGAAGGGGACTGGACTGTGGAAAATTTTTAACAGGGACACAGCAGTTCCTGAGTTTTTCTGTTTTCAGATCCTTCACAGTCTTCTCATTTGCTGGCTTGACATTTGTTATTAAAATTATCTGTAAGGGACCCAAAGCTCTAAGATATATATTAGTTTTGAATGGTAATAATAATACTTATCTCCATCACAGTGCTTATGTGGATGAACTGAGCATTCTTTTTTGTACCTGGCATGAATTTGGATTGCCATGCTCAAGATTCACACATGAATGCATTTAACTATTGAATTACTATCTGATGGCCCATTTTTTAAAAATTTATAAAAAATGTTTATACTCTTTGCTTTATTGAATCCTTTTAACAGTCCCAAGAATTAAAAATAGTTCAACACCCCCACCCATGTAACTGGGATCAGAATACATTTCTCAGGAGTGTCAAAGAAAGACTGCAATCAGATGTGGTATACAGATTTCAGTTGAAAAAGACTTAAGATTTTCTAATTTAAAATTATTTTTATAATGAAAACAGTAAATATCTCTGAAATATGTTGGTTGTTCCAAGCATGAAAATTAGAAAACAAATAGTAACAAGGAGTAATGAATGTAATTTAAAAATTTCAGACAGTGGACATTTTATCCTGATGAAAAACTCTCCTAGAAGCATCAAATCTCTCAGACTGTCTGAGACATTCCTGTGTGCTCAAGGCCTAAGAACTTGCCACCTCAGCTTCATGCCCCATCTACTGTGGTATTTGTGGGTTATCAGTGATAGATTAGCTTTATGGGAAGACCTGTAAAGTCACACATATGGCTGAAAATAATCCCAGTGATAAACATGCAGCATTAATTGTGAATTTTTCCTAACACATCACACTTTTTATTGAGTACCTATTTTGTGTGTGCATGAACCTGAGATAACAGATTTTATAAAATTGGGCATATCCCTAAGGAATTCAAGTGTAATGGGAAAAACAGCCACACAGATACAAAACAGGGAGTTAAGGGCAATGATAGAAGTTTGTAGAGGATGGAGAAAGTATCCAGGAGATGGACATCGAATCTCGACCATGGGTAGGGAGGTGTGTATAGTGTAGTCAGCGAAAGTTTCTTGGGGAAGAGAAACTGAATCCCAAAGGATGACTGGGAGACCAGAAATGCTCATGATTTATTTACTCAAAATTGCCAACTGTCTTACAAAGCATAAAAACATAAACACAGTGATAGAAAGTACCCGTAAATTTAGATCTGTGTCTACCATGTTTCGCTCTGGATTATAACAGAAGGCGTGAGGAAAGACACAGTATGTTTATTCCCAGAGGACAGGTAGAAAGGAGAGGAAGCCCCAAACAGGGATGCTGGGACCCCTAATTGCAGATTTGGCTGTTTCCTGGTTTGTCTCACACCTGTTGGGCATGCCTTTCCTGGATGGCTGAGTCTAATATTTGTCAGTGGGAAAGATTATGAGTTTTCTGAATCTGTGAAAGGCTCTGATGTGAAGGCAGCAGGGAGTCTAAGTAAGCAGAGATGCAGCCCTGCCAGTTGTCAGCTTGGCAAGTGTCTTAATCCAGGGCTGACGTGGGGAGATTGACTGTCATCAGCTTCCCGGAAGATTGATAAATTAGATGCAGACAGCTAGGGCCTAGGGCTGCCAAACTCATCTTTAGTATCAAAATATAACTGCTATATGTGGAACTGTGAGAAGCACCCCCATGCCCCAAATGCATGAGGATCCTGTTTAGAGTTAAAACGTGTTATATTAGAAATGATAATAATCAACAGCCTGCAGGGGAGGGCATCTGCACTGGGTGGACAAGAGGCCACTTCCTCTCATGTACACTCACCCCTACGCTGCCTACCACAGCAGCATCTGGAGAGAAAGTATCATGTGTGTACATGTGTATTTGTGTGTGTTTACCTGTGTGTAGGTGTATACTGTGTGTGTGTGTATGTAGAGGATATTGTGTGTATATGGGGTGTGTGTGTATATATGGGGAGTGTGTGTGTATTTGTGTGTATCTGTCTGTGTACACGTGTGTCTGTCTGTCTGTCTGTCTTGTCTATGTGTGTGTGTGTGCATCTGTGTGTATATCTTTATGTTCATGTGTGGGGACCGGGCATGCATCTGTGTATTTGTCTTCATATACAAGAGTGTGGGTGTGTATGACTCTGTCTCTGTCTTGTTTGTGGGTATGTGTGGAGGACTGTGTGGGTATCCGCATGTGTGTGTGTGTCTTTGTGCACATCTGTGGACCTATGTGTGTGACTGTGAATCTGTCTGACTGCCTGTGTGTGTGTGTCTGTATTTCCTCCACCTTGCCCCATGCTCCGGAAGCTGAGCATGCAGCCCCAGACTGGGTTTCCTCTGTGACCATTTACAGCACAAGCAAGGCCACTGCTGTTCTATTCGCTGCTTGGCCAGATGCAAGGCTGCAGCAATGGCAGCTGAGCTGCTTTCTGTGCTGACTTTCCATCACCCCAGAGACTCTAACAGGAGTGCTGAGAAAGTGTATTTACCTCCTTACAGCTCAGAATGACCCACTGCAGCCAGAAAATGAAATTCAAGCTGAGTAATACCTGCTACAGGGAATCTTAATATCTCACCAGTTGTTTTCACAGGTTTGCTAGGAGGTAGACTAGGTCTATAATTATAGTATTTTTTAACATGCACTATGTGATAGAAAGTATAGAAAGTCTAAAGCCACATAGGTAATCAAAGGCAGAAATACTGTGTGTCATTGGTGGCAGTGACGTTAGCTGTCTTAATTCTCATGTTCCTTCCATTCCTTGTAGTTGGAATATGTACCTTTCTTTTGGTCTCTTTTCCTAGAAACAAATGCACTATGTTTATTATGGAAAATGTCACAAATACCTCATTTATGGTCCTTTGCATTGTGTTTGAGTTTCATCACAATTTATTTGGTTAAAATAAGCTATAATTTTTTAGACAATTTTGTCAAATAAGCTACAAAAAAGTTCAGCCAATGTTTGATTCCCCAGTTTCAAAACTGGGCTCCTTTCCCAGTCTTTCTTGTCCTTAGAAATCCAGACTTATCTCAGTGACATATTTTTGCTTAATTTTCCAACTTTCTACTTGGCAGATGCATGTGCAATTTAAAGAAATATCATCTTAAATATTTTAAATCCAACTTGGGGAGAAAGGTGGGCAAATAGTGTTATGAACAGTAGAATTTGAAGTTAAAGAAACATTGGTGAATATTATTGTTTTCAAAATTAACCACATGGAATGTGGGTATTTTGTCATGGTCTTGAATATTTTAAAAATAAAGAAAAGCATAGATCTGTTCCTCCCCAATCGGGAAGGTGCCCTGTCAAGTGTAGACATGGTGCCCCATAGCTCACAGTCATGCTGTACAGTCTCCACTTCCTTCACCCCTCCTGTCTCAGGGTAACACCTGAGGGTAACACCTTATAGCTCAGATAAGATGAACTCTCAGAGCTGGAGTATCTTTGCAATCACCTAGCCTCACTGAGCCCTGAGCTTCATCAGGCACCTGAAACAGGAAGAACCAGGAATTGATTCCCAGTCTGCTGACCCTTGACCCGGACATTTTCCTCCACTGCTCATGGGACTCCTCTGTAGCTTATGAATGACTCCAAGGAGGGGGCTGACAGCACCACAGAGCCTGCGAGACACTCCCTTTCAGTTGCCCGCCCACATGTCTAGTCTGATTTCCTGCCATTCCTCCCTCCTCATAGTACACTCAAGAAATACAGAATGGCTTCTAAAAACACTTTTGCGTTCTAAGTCTCCCTTTCTTTGTACTTTCTGGAGCTTCTGCCTTAAATGTTCCTGGTGGAATTTGAAAAGTGCCAAGAGAACTCTCCAGCTTAAACACTGAGCACCTGAAACAGCCATTAATTAATTCTCTTTATACTTAACTTTTATTTTTTTATTATTATTTTATTTATTTTTAAAATTTTAATTGGAGGCTAATTACTTTACAATATTGTGGGTTTGCCATACATTCAGATGAATCAGCCATGGGTGTACATGTGTTCTCCATCCTGACCCTCCCTCCCACCTCCCTCCCCATCCCATCCCTCAGGGTCATCCCAGTGCACCAGCCCTGAGCACCCTGTCTCATGCATTGAACCTGGACTGGTGATTTGTTTCACATATAATATTGTATTTTGCTTCTCTTTGTCCTCCCCACCCCCCATCCCCACATCCGCAGGCCCATAACTCATCTTGTTGCTGAGAAGGACTTAAATTTTTGCTTGTACCTTCATGTGATTGGCTTTTCCAACTGCTTTGTTGCTGAGGAGGACTAGTGCCTGGTGGCTGGGGTGCTCAAAGGGGGCAGAAAGCAAGAAACAGGGACTGCAGAAGGCCATCTCTCTGATTAGGGTTTTGCACAGACCCAGCCCTGACTCTCCCATAAAAATATCATGTTTCTGCCATATTTCTGCATAGAAATATCATATGTCTCTGACTGCATCAGAGGTACAACGTGTGAATGTTGTGGTGTGCCGAGTTCTCACAATGTGGACTTTCCTCTGTTAAATTCAGCACACTGATCTAATCTATTCATTCCTTCAGTGAGAATTTTAAAATGAGAGAGATGGTTAAAAACCAGTAGAAGAGAATTCAATGAAATGGTAACATGGATGGACTCAGAGAGTGTCATATTGAGAGACGTCAGACAGAGGAGAAATATCATATGACATCCCTTATATCTGGAATCTAAAAAGAAGTGATACAAATGAACTTACTTACAAAACAGAAAGAGGCTCACAGACTTAGAAAATGAACTCATGGTTGCTGGAGGGGGACATGATAGTTAAGGACCCTGGAAAGATCATGTACACATTGCTATATTTAAAATGGATAGCCAACAAAAACCTATTGTATAGCAAATGGAACTCTGATCAATGTTATATGCCAGCCTAGATGGGACAGGGGTTTAGGGGAGAATGGATACATGAGGGTGGGTGGCCAAGTCCCTTCGCTGTTCACCTCATACTATCACAACATTGTTAATCAGCTATACCCCAAAACAAAATGTTTTTGGTGTTAAAATAATAAAAGTTAAATTTTAAAAAAAGAATTCAATGGAAATTCATTTGTATTTCATGATTGTGTCTTTCAAAAACTAGATGCTCTGGTTATCTATTGCTGACTAGCAGACCACAAAATCAGTGGCTCACAAAGACATTTACTTTGCTCAGAAATCTGTGAGATGGGCAGTTCCATGGGATGAGCTCGTCTCTGCTCCACTGGGTGTTAGCCAGGCAGCTGGAAGGCTGGGCTTGAATTACCCAAAGGCTCCTTCCTCATGTGTCAGCAGCTGATATCGACCATCAGCTGAGACCTCAGCTGGAGCTGTCGCTTGTGTCACCTACGGGTGGCCCCTTTCTGTGGCCTGTGCTTCCTCACACAATGTGGCTGGATTCCAAGGTGAGCATTCTGAGGCAGGGAGTCAGGCAGAAGCATGTCTCTTTTATGATCTAGCCTGAGAAATTATACAGAATCATTTCTGCTACATTCCATGCATCCTGGCTGCCACAAAGCCCTGCTCAAATTCAAGACGAAACATGTGGGACAAGAAATATTGCCATGGTCGTTTTTAGAAATTACAATCTGCTACCCTGAAGCATAAAGAAATTTTAATTGACTTGTTATTCCTGGTTTTCTTGTTCTTTCCAGCCAAACTCTTTTTCAGGGTGGGTTTTGTGGTGGCCCAGAATGTTTTTTACATGCCTAAGTGATTACTATATTTGGTTTCTTTTTTAATGAGACCTGCCCTCCGTCACCAACATCTATTTGTCCAGAGAGAAAAACCTTTGTGCATGGAACAATTAGATCCATGTGGAGCTAAGGTTTTTATTACAGCAGCTTTAAGAATAACCTCACAAACTTTTATACAAGATTAAATTCAGGCCCATCCACTTTAGTTTTTAATGTTTTGTACAATTAAAAGATTTCCAGGAAATTCGAAATATTGATTTGAGTACATATAGGTTCTAGCAGCAACAGCTTAACACAAAGTCTTTGACCAAACATCTATGTTTTCTGAAATGTAATTAAAGTAGTTGTCTAGAAACATGTTGATCTGCATAAAATCCTTAATTGTTTTTAATTGAGGAGCTTAGTTTTAATGAAACTTCTCTTCTTTAAAAATTAAAGGTAAGAAAGTCTCATAAGACTTTAAACCTTAGGTTTAAAGTCTTTAACAGTATACAGGTATTAATGATTAGATAATTGCCATTATTGATAATGACCATAATCAATGCCAATTGACTATTGTGATAGATTAAATATGACTTCAATGAATATTCATGATCATTCTGGACAGCTTTGACTTCAACTGATATTTATAGACTACCTACCCTAAAGTAGGTGCTTAGTGTTAGAATCTGAGCAACAAAAGTAAATGTCATTCCTTGTGTTTCTAAGGAATCTAGTCATTGTCAGTGTGTAAGTAGAACACTATATAAGCTGTAATATCCCTTAAAATGTTATTATATTAATTTTCCTTTTATTAATTGAAACATTCTTTTGATATAACAAAAAATAGCAAAGTTTTACTGAGTCCTTATATATGTCAGATATGCCATGCATTTTATATTTATTGCCTCATACAATACTCAGTTTAAGTCATCTTTTTCAGCATGGCTTCTAGAATTAGAGATTTCAGATTTCAATTCCCACTTAAACACTAGTTGTGATAGCTTCAAACTTCATTGTGCTGAATGTAAAATATTAATATTCAACAATATCTGGAATACAATTTAATAGATTTTGGATATTTATCATTACTTTTGTCATTGTCAGGCTATCAGATAGGTAATACAAAAGAGAAAAGTATAGTTTTGAATAGTGAAGTAACTTGCCCAGTCACACAGCTCTTAAACAGCAGAGTTTGGAGTGTTAACTGGTATTTAATGACAGATTTCTTACATTCTACAGTACATTTCTGTCTAATAGTGAAAAATGATAAAACTTTAAAAAATTATTTTATTTATTTTAATTGGAGAATAATAACTTTACAATATTGTAATAGTTTTTGCCATATGTCAACATGAATCAGCCACAGGTATACATATGTCCCCCCATCCTGAACCCCACCTCCCACCTCCCTCTCCACCCTGTCCCTCTAGGTTGTCCCAGAGCACTGGCTTTGGGCACCCTGCTTCATGCATCAAACTTGCACTGGTCACCTATTTTACATATGGCAATATACTTGTTGCAGTTCTATTCTCTCAAATCATCATCCCATCCTCATCTTCTCCCCCAGAGTCCAAAAGGCTGTGCTTTACATCTTTGTCTCCTCTGCTGCCCTGCATGTAGGATCATCGTTGCCATCATTCTAAATTCCATACATATGCGTTAATATACAGTATTTGTCTTTCTCATTCTGACTGACTTTACTCTGTATAATAGGCTCCAGTTTCATCCACCTTATTAGAACTGCTTCAAATGAGTTCCTTTTTATAGTTGAGTAGTAGTATATGTGTAGCACAACTTCCTTATCATTCATCTGTTGATGGACACCTAGGTTGCTTCTATGTCCTAGCTACTGTAAACAGTGCTGCAATGAACATTGGGGTACATATGTCTCTTTCAATTCTGGTTTCCTTGGGGTGTATGCCCAGCAGTGGGATTGCTGGGTCATATGGCAGTTCTACTTCCAGTTTTTTAGGGAATCTCCACACTGTTCTCCATAGTGGCTGTACTAGTTTGCATTCCCACCAACAGTGCAAGAGTGTTCCCTTTTCTCCACACCCTTTCCAATATTTATTGTTTGTAGACTTTTTGATGACAGCCATTCTGACCCATGTGAGATGATATCTCATTATGTTTTTTATTTGCATTTCTCTAATAATGTGTGGTGTTGAGCATCTTTTCATATGTTTATTTGCTATCTGTATGTCTTATGTCTTCTTTAGAGAAATGTCTCTTTAGTTGTTTTGTCCATTTTTTATTGTGTTGTTTGTTTTTCTGGTATTGAGTTGCATGAGCTGCTTGTATATTTTGGAGATTAATTCTTTGCCAGTTGTTTCATTTGCTATTATTTTATCCCATTCTGAAGGCTGTCTTTTTTTTTTTTTTTTTTTTGAAGGCTGTCTTTTTACCTTGCTTATAATTTCCTTAATTGTGCAAAAGATTTTAAGTTTAATTAGGTGACATTTGTTTATTTTTGTCTTTGTTTCCATTACTCTGGGAGGTGGGTCATAGAAGATCTTACTGTGATTTATGTTAAAGAGTGTTCTGCCTATGTTTTCCCCTAAGAGTCTTATAGTTTCTGGCCTTACATTTAGATCTTTAATCCATTTTGAGTTTATTTTTGTGTATGGTACTAGACAGTGTTCTAGTTTCATTCTTTTACACTTGGTTGACCAGTTTTACCAGCATCACTTGTTGAAGAGAATGTCTTTTCTCCATTGTATTTTTTTCCTCCTTTGTCAAAGGTAAGGTGTCCATATGTGTGTGGATTTATCTCTGGACTTTCTATTTTGTTCCGTTGATTTATATGTCTGTCTTTGTGCCAGTATCATACTGTCTTGATGACTGTAGCTTTGTAACATAGTCTGAAGTCAGGCAGGTTGATTCCTCCAGTTTCATTCTTCTTGCTCAAGATTGCTTTAACTATTCAAGGGTTTTTTTGTGTTCCCATACAAATTGTGAAATTATTTGTTCCAGTTCTGTGACTAATACTTTTGGTAGCTTGATAGGGATTGTGTTGAATCTATAGACTGCTTTAGGTAGTATACTCATTTTCACTCTATTGATTCTTCCAATCCACAAGCATGATCTGTTTCTCCAACTATTTGTGTCATTCTTGATTTCTTTCATCAGTGAGAAACAATAAAATTTAGAGAAATATTTCAGTTTTTTAAATTCAGTTAAGTGATCAAAACTTGATACCTCCTAGTATGTTGCCATCAAAATCCTAGTGGTCTAGTTTTGTGTAACAAAGGTTTGAAAGTGAACAATCTCAGCTTTCTCATATAGAGTTTCCAGATCCAGGAAAATGATTTGTGATGGGGGAGAAAGAAAAAGCAGGAGACTTTGTGGCTTGTATTGTTCTTTCTGAAACTTTTGATCTCTTATTCTTTCCCTAAGAATAAAATATATTTAAGCTCCTTTTCTGTCTTTTAAGAAACTCATGTTAGAATGGGTCAAATGTTTAAAATATCTTAGGATTAGTGAAACAGAAATAACTGATGGGAACTCTCAAAATAAAGTCATAGAATGTGATCAGCTATTTATTCACATGACAAATTAAGGGTGATTTATTCATTTTATGGCTCACGAGCAAATTCCTAAGCTACTTTAGGAAAACATGAATGAGAAGAATGTGGAAAAATAGACTGGAAGGAGAAAAGCTGAATTCATATCTCAAGATAGAACTGCTCAGAAATAACATAGAATATGGTAGTGGAAATTAAATAATGTTGTTAGGGAAAGAGAGGAAAAATTAAAAATAGCCCTAAACTTACAAAAAGATGCTGTCTGACTGCTCAGTCTCCTAGCCTGCATTCATATAAGATATGAAAAAATTTGAAAAGAGTGGCCTCTGTTATTTTCAGCTTTGAGTAAAATCTTCAAATCATGTTACTCAATTTAAAAAGAAAACTTTTATCAAATAAGAATCTCTTCTAAAATGATTCTGCAGTATTTATTCCTTGGAATTTCAAAACCAGGGATGTTGCTATTAAAGTCACACTATTTTTGATATCTAATATGTGAGATCCCATCTAATGAAATATCTATGGATATGAACTTCTGATTCTCAAAGCTGCAGTGATTCTAGAGAAGAGCGATGGTTAATTCAGATTAAATAATGTTGTTCATTTAACGTGATGAGAAATTTTACTTAGCAATGTTGTAAGAAGAACACTGAACTTTTGAAATTGTTATGCCTTAACATGCCATTGACTGGTTAGCAACCTTCGGTAAGTCAGTCATTTTCTCATCTGTAAAACAAGAGCCTTGGGCTTACTCAGTGATTCCTAAATACTGGTTAGGCCCATGAAAGAGTTTTCAGGAGCATGAGACCAAATAAGACAAAAAAAGAAGAAAAAGTAGGACAGATGTTTACTAGATTGGAGTGGTAATCATTTCATAATGTATGCAAATGTCAAATCACTATACAGTACACCTAAAGCTAACATAATATTGTACATCACCTATATTTCCACTTTTTAAATTGGTAGAAATAATTTTTGCCTGGGATTTCTGGCCAAGGTAGGGCACTTATTGTCTCATAGTGTCCTGTCTTGCCAGGGTGCCCCTTCCTGATCCTTTGGCTGGAGAGGGTAGATTTTGGTGGACATTTTGTGTCTGTACTGTTAGTATTTCTGAGTTGCTGGTTTCTCCATTTCTAAAGTGGGATACAAAAGGCAAGGAAAGAGCCCAGGAAATTATTACCAGCCATTCCCTGGGTCTTGAAGTCCCTAGACAGTCTACCTTCTTCTTAACATCTTTCAGAGTCTTACTTGTTTTATTTATAAAGCTTAGGAATTTTAGTTGTACTTAACAAGCAGAATAGGGAAAAGCGTGTGCATTCCATTTTCCCAGAAGTGGAAGTCAGTTGTTTACATTTGATATGAAATTAGTTAAAAGACCCATCCTTCTCCTTGCACTGTTTATTTACTCAGTCACTCCAGTGCTGATTGAGAGCAGCCACTTAACACCTGTCAGTATAGGAAGTCTTTGTGCTGGGAGGAACAGCCCCAGGAATGGGGGAGGCCATGCTCTGGCCTCTTTCTGCCCAAGCGTCTTGATGTCTCTGGCTCTGTCGCTAGCTGCCATAGTGACTCGGCCAGGCTTCCCCAGACTCAACTGAAACTAATAGGATTATAGTAGGGCAAGGAAAGTAAATATTAAATATTTACTTATAGTACATAGCTAAGCTTGTGAATAATGCATGAAAGAATTTTCCAGGGGGAAAATGTTCTAAGGGTTTTTTTTTTTCTCTGTAACATGCCATTTAAAAAACTTCCTATTAGAAAATAATCTCCAACTTACCAAAACATTGCAAAAATGAGAATAATAAAAGGAAACTCATATTGTCTTATCCAGATTCACCTCTAACTAATGCTTAACACTTTGTTCTATTTTCTTTATTATTTGTATTCTCTCACTTTCTGCGCGCGCATGCGCGTGCACACACACACTAATTTAACAAGACACCTGTGCTCCAATTTTGTCAGTTGATCCAATAATGTCCCTCTGGTACAGGGTCCAAGATAACATTAAGTATTGCACATATTTGTAGAGTCTCTTTAGTGTCCTTTAATCTGGGAAATGTTCCTGTGATTTTTTTTTTAAACAATAAGATGGTAAAACTGTATCTGTCTCATGTTATTAATGTTATTTATAGGTACTCTCAGCACATTGTGAACTTATTAACATGCATAAGGGTAGGATTTCAGTAATCTGTGGAAGAAAGAGTCTCTTTTAGCAGCAGGTAATTAAATCGAAAAGTGAAGCCACAGCAAAATCATGAAAACCATAATATGTCTGACCCAAAACTAGAAAGTTGTTTATGTAAGTTAGAATGGAAATCGTTGTTCTTTTATTGCTTAAAAGCTTCTGGAGATAATTAATGAAAGTGTCTTTGTATGATTTATACAGAAGCTAAGTGTTCACAAACTTCTAAGATGACAGATTTTAAAACTTAGCTAGAAAATTTGTTTTATTCTAACTTGAACTGTCAAACGTTGCTAATTTGCTTGTTATGATAAATCCCTTTTTTGATATGTACTGTAAATGTATAAGCCAGAGAAGCACAGTATTCTTATTTATTCTAAGTGCTTAATTCTGAACAGCCTGTTGACACAATCATGTTCAACTTTAGAGGCACCATTAGCCTGCAAAGCAATGATCACCTCCATGTGCCAGAGACAAGCTTCATTCCCTGAGACTGCAGTGGTGTTTCTTGAAATGCTTTGACAATGCATTTTATATCCATATTCTTAATATGGAGCAAAACCAAACATTTGCAACCAGAGTTTATTTATGGTTCTCTCGTGTCAGTGGCTTTCACGGGCTCTTTTGTGCTCCGGACAAAGATCTCTGGCCAGAGCCCAAAGTTTTCCTCGCAATCAGAACCAGCTGAAGTCTGGTTTCATCTCCCAAGGGGCTAGAAAAGCACACTGTTTCTTATTCACTCGAATTTCCATTTTCAAGAAGAGGCCCTGCTCCTACAGATGGAGAGAGTACTTCTGTCAATACCTTGGGCTTATTAGGTCTGGATTAAATCAGACATTGAAATATCTTTCCTATTGGAGAAGCATCTTAATCTCTGTTATTTATGCTTGGGTTTTAAGCCATGTGACTCCCATAAAGATATTTTCAAAACTGAGTAGTGATTATTTTATTTTAATTACAGTTTCTTTAAACCATATCTCCCATATCTCATCTCAGTGGTTTTGAAAAAGTTATCTCAGATTTACTCTCTACATACTTCTCTAGGTTATGTATTGTGTTGGGGCAGGCTCTGGAAGTGAGACTGCCATGATTTCATCCTACTATCAGTGGGCATTTAATTCTGATTCATTGACTACACTAAAGCCTTGACTGTGTGGATCACAACATACTGTGGAAAATTCTGAAAGAAATGGGAATACTGGACCACCTTATCTGCCTCCTGCGAAACCTGTATGCAGGTCAAGAAGCAACAGTTAGAAAAACGGACATAGAACAACAGACTGGTTCAAAATTGAGAAAGGAGTATGTCAAGGCTGTATAATGTCACCCTGCTTATTTACCTTATATGCAGAGTACATCATGAGAAATGCTGAGCTGGATGAATCACAACTTGAATCAAGATTGCCAGGAGAAATATCAATAACCTCAGATATGCAGATGACACCACCCTTATGGCAGAAAGTGAAGAGGAACTAAAGGGCCTCTTGATGAAGGTGGAAAAAAAAAAAAGCCTGGCTTAAAACTCAACATTCAAAAAACTAAGATCATGGCATCTGGTCCCATCACTTCATGATAAAAACATGTGGAAACAATGGAAACAGAGACAGACTTGATTTTCTTGAGCTCCAAAATCACTGCACATGGTGACTGCAGCCATGAAATTACAAGATGCTTGCTTCTTGGAAGAAAAGCTATGACAAACCTAGACAGCATATTAGAAAGCAGAGACATTACTTTGCCATCAAAGGGCCATATAGTGAAAGCCATGGCTTTTCCAGTGGTCATGTATGGAGTGAAAGTTGGACCATAAAGAAGGCTGAGTGCCAACGAATTGATGCTTTTGAACTTTGGTGTTGGAGAAGACTCTTGAGAGTCCCTTGGACTGCAAGGAGATCAAACCTGTCAATCCTAAAGGGAATCAGCCCTGAATATTCATTGAAAGGACTGATGCTGAAGCTGAAACTCCAATACTTTGGACGCCTGATGTGAAGAGCTGACTCATTAGAAAAGACTCTGATGCTGGGAAAGATTGAAGGCAGGAGGAGAAGGGGATGACAGAGAATAAGATGGTTGGATGACATCACTGACTCAATGGACATGAGTTTGAGCAAGCTCCAGGAGACGGTGAAGGTCAGGAAAGCCTGGCATGCTGCAGTCCCTGGGGTTGCAAACAGTCAGGCACAACTGAGAAACTGAACAACAACAACAGTTACTGGAAAAACTATAGACCCCTCTAAGTTTCCTCATCTGCAAGCAGATAATAGTTACAACTTCATGGGAGGTTAGGAGTAGTACTTTTAAATTAGAAGTGAAGTGAAGTGAAAGTAGGTCAGTCGTGTCTGACTCTTTGCGATCCCATGGACTATACAGTCCATGGAATTCTCCAGGCCAGAATACTAGAGTGGGTAGCCTTTCCCTTCTCCAGGGGGTCTTCCCAACCCAGGGATCAAACCCAGGTCTCCTGCATTGCAGGCAGATTCTTTACCAGCTGAGTCACAAGGGAAGCTCAGGATGCATTTAAAGCCATTGTACCTCAAACCCAAGCACAATGTCCCCATCCTGGGCCTTAGATTCAGAGACTCCACCCTGGCCTTCCTGTAGCTGAGCTTTCTTACAATGTGAGGAATCTGGGAAGAGTGGAGAGGAGGTAAGGAAGTGATCTCTCCCTGCCAGTCTCCAGTTCATGCTACTCCTTCTGGAACTCCAGATCCCTGCCCAAATGTCCGACACCTCCTTGCAGGGCCTTGCTGCCTTCTCTTCTGCATTCATCCTCCTGAAGGCTCACCCCTACTGTTGGCAGCACAGCTCCTCCTGAGAGGAGCCAAAACATGGCAGTTAGCAAGGTTGTGGGGGATGGTGGATGGGGGAGGTTTGGCCTGATGATGTGGGTGTTCAAGTGTCACATAGTGAGTGGAGGAGAAAGAGGTGAGATGGAGGCTGCCTTTTCCTGGGCCCCTGTGATCCACAGAATGTCAGGGAGTCTGAGCCTTATAGCCCCCCGGGTTGTTATGAGGGTTATGTTATGTCCCCCTACTTGACAAATAGGAGAACAGTCTTATTTTAAGGGTTTAGCTTGATTAACAGTTTTTTTTTTAATATACAAACATAGAGCATATGTCTGCTATTTGTACTCTCACCCTGCACCCTACAAATGTGGGGCATGAGTACATGCTGAGTCAGTGACTGACTCTCGGTGAAAACTCAGTAAAAACCAGCCACCACCATCAGCATCAGCACCGTCATCTTCTACCACGTGTGGCATATAGTTATTTCTCTGAGATGGGTGGAAACCAGCTCCTTCCCTCATCCTTGCATTATCAGATGCCCATTTAGTTTCTTCCAAGAGGCAGTAAATGACTGCTGAGACTCCAGGGATGGACAGAAGGCAGTGGGAAGCAGTGTCATAGTGGCTGGAGTGAGCAGATCACCCAGGATGGCTCACCCAGCCCTTTGCTCTGGGTTCTGTTCAGTCACTATGGTCCTGTAGGTCCCTACTGAGCATGGTTCTCATATTTCAACACCGGTTTCCTAAGACTGTGCCTTAACCAAGGTCATTCAGTAAACAGTTATGCTGACATTCAGTACTTCAGCTTCCTCTTAACTTCTGCTTAATTTTTTCTTTCTTCCTTAAATGTGGGTGCTTTTAAAAGAAACTTAAATGTGGTTCTGTCCCGGGGCAGGCTGCTGCCTGAACAAAAGTACCCACAGTCTAACAGCAGCATTGCCATGGGGACTGAATCTTTGTCAGACAGCAGTTTATTTAAAGGATAAAGGGTTGGGGTTCAAGTCCTCCACAGAAGATACCAGTAACCCCAAAATATCTCACTGATATCCCAACATTGCATCTAGGATGGCTCTGTACTAGAAGCAATCTTACAGAATACCCTGGCATAATCCTTTGTGTGGGAGAACATACAAAATTTCAGATCCCAGCCATTTTCAAATGATCTTTGCACAAAAGAAATCCTACTGTCTGATGCATTTTCAGGAGAAACAGATATAAGGTCTGTCTCCTCAGCCTTGTGAGTGATGTGCCTCCAATTGTAAGAACCACCAGGATGGGAACACAGCACTTAGGGATTATCAAGCCAGGTAATGCTAATGACAGAGACCATTTACAGGGGTGCTGCCTGCGTGCCAGCCTTGAGATCAATGATGTACACAAAGCGTTTAATCAATGAAGGCAATTAATGGTCCAAATTGACAAAGCTAGTAAAACAAGACACCAAGATTTGAACCCACATCTGATTTAAAAGCTAAAAAGATGTTAACCCTCACCCCTTTACACTTGGGAGAAGGGCATTTTCCAACCAAATCTATGCCTGATATAAATAAAAGATTTTGTCTTCCCTCCTGGCTGCTCTCTTTACTACCTCAGTCTGCTGTGTACCAGCTGTGTGTCCTCAAGACAAATAACTCCATCTCTCTGTGTTCAGTTTTTGATAAGAAATTTGGGAGTGATAGTACATAGTTCACAGGGTCAAAAGATTAAAAATAGATAATATATTAAAGAACTTGGTATGTTGCATAGTATAGCTGTCTCTAGCCTCAGAACTACAGTCTTATTAAATCAGCTACTTACTCAAAGCCATTTTAATTTTTACCTCATTTGCCAAGAAAATTATCCAAGACTTATAAGTGGGCGAATAAAGTTTGCTGACTGCCCTTTCAGTGGAGTGCTGGTATCTTGTCCAGTGGGCCCTCCAGGGATCTTCTGACTCTAGAGCTGTGGACAACTTTGACCATTTGGATTGCTTAGACCATTTCACAATATTGCATGGAAAGAAGTTACAGAAAACTCAACATCTTTGTAATCTAAACATCTTTGTCATCAAAAATGGCAAAAGATTTTGTCTTATGACTTCTTCCCTATGGAAATGATACCCTCAAAATATTTTATTTTTCTGTCCTATTTGATACTAACCACTTTTGCCTCTACTAGCAAATATATTTCATCCCTGATTTATGTGTGTGTGTGTTTGTGTGTGTTCATGGAATTCTCCTTTGAACTAGTTTTAGCTTCTCCTAGTACCTTCATTAATTATTGAGCTAAATAAAATATTTGAAATGTGCAAAGCTCCCAAACAACAAAATTCAGCCAAATGAATACCTCTGATCAAAAGATTTTAAAATTTTTAGATTTTAAATATTTTTAAATCTCACCATTTTCTAAAACCCATGAAAGGGCCCCAAGATTGGCTTAAGGCAAATAGAACTGG
Organism: Cervus canadensis; assembly: GCF_019320065.1. Classification (NCBI taxonomy): domain Eukaryota; kingdom Metazoa; phylum Chordata; class Mammalia; order Artiodactyla; family Cervidae; genus Cervus; species Cervus canadensis. Next base: position 38,848,076 of record NC_057406.1, on the reverse strand, counting down.
TAACCTTACTGTTAGTACAGTAAATCCCAAACATATGAACTTTCAAGTTGCAAACTTTCTAAGATGCAAACTTGCATTCATTCCATCAATGTCAAGCGTGAATGAAATTGTAGCTTGTCTTCCATCCCCTATTGCTGATGATCCTTCAGCTCTACCATCTCTCACCTCCTCTCTCTCCTCCAGTCAGTAACTCTTCTTACCTGTTCACTCAGTGCCAACTTCTGTATACCAGATTTCATTTCAAGGTACTGAACTGTAAGATTTAAAATGTTGTCTTTATCATTTGTGTTTGTTTTTTGGGGCTTCCCTCATAGCTCAGTTGGTAAAGAATCCGCCTGCAATGCAGGAGACCCCAGGTTGATTCCTGGGTCAGGAAGATCTGCTGGAGAAGGGATAGGCTACCCACTCCAGTATGCTTGGGCTTCCCTTATGGCTCAGCTGGTAGAGAATCCTCCTGCAATTCGGGAGACCTGGGTTCGTTTGTCTTTTATATATTATTTGTGTGAAAAGGTGTTATTATAAACCTATTATAGTATGGTACCATAGCCGATTGTGTTAGCTGGGTACTGAGGCTAACTTTGTTAGACTTACAGACATATTGAAGTTATGAACATGCTCTCAGAACAGATCTTGTTCATATGTATGGAACTTACAGTATTTTTTCCTTTCTTTCTGTGCTCTACTCCTTCCTGCCAACTAAAAATTGACACTTGCCAACTGCCTCTACAAAATTAAATCACACACTATTGTAGCTGCTGACCTTCAATACCCGCTGAAAGGAGTTCAGGGTGGAGATTAGGAATGAGGCACTCTGTGCTCTGGAAAACACTGGCAGAACAAGTCTTTAGATAGTTCGATATTTTCAGCAGAAGATTTTATGAACCTAATTCTTACCTCCCCTTATTTAGAAAAGCACTAAAATCATTAATGGTGACACTGCTCCTTATGACTAGCAGCAAGCTCCTGCCAAAATTTGTGCTTGACTGCATGTACCCCCTTCATCAAAATCATATATAATACTGACTGCTCCCCCTACCTCTTCCAAGCAGTGTCTCAGAGCTATCTGAAATGCTTTCTCCCCCAGGGTTATAGTCCCCATTTTGCCCCAAATAAAATTTAACTCACAATCCTCAGGTTTTCCTTTTTTCCTTTTTTTCCAGTGGACATTCTCATGTTGCTCTTCCTCTCACAGGAGGTGCCTGGTATTTTCTGGGACTGAAGAACACCCCATTCACTGCAGTGACCCAGCCCCCACCTCAAACCCACCAGGTGTCCCTCCTGGATTCTCACTTTATAGCAATTTGTGTCCTCCCTCATCAGCAGCCTCACCTATCCCACAGAGTAAGACCTACCAGTTCTGATCCTCAGTTCCACAGATCCTTCATACCTGAGAAGTAATAAGGAAAAACTCTCCATTCATTGAGCTTACTAGGTGCCAGGCACTCCGCTATGTGCTAGAGACAGAAGAGTGAGTAAGATAAGAGTTCGTAGCCCTAGGAAGCTTCCTGCCTATGGAGGGATGTAACAAACCAGAGATTTGGCTAGTCTCTAGGGACTGACTGTGGTGGGGACAGGAAGTGTGGCAACAAAGGGACCAGCTTCATGGAGGTGACATTGGGACCTGAAGACAATGGGAGATGTGGAAGAGGGCATCCTAGGAAGTACAGATTCTAGGGCTTGGTCCCCAGGAAAGGGCCAAGGGGGTCCTTGAAGCTGAAGCACCTCCAAATGACCTGAAGACCTCTCTTGTGTTGTCTTCAAGAGCTCAGACTTAACACCTAAGTAAGGACTTAGCACATTAATAGGCTTCCCCAATGGCTCAACTGGTAAAGAATCTGCCTGCAATGTAAAAGACTCAGAAGACGCAGCTTCAATCCCTGGGTTGGGAAGACCCCCTGGAGAAGGAAATGGCAACCCACTCCAATATTCTGCCTGGAGAATCTCATGGGTGGAGGAGCCTGGAGGGCTACAGTCCATAAGGTCTCAAAGAGTCGGACACGATTGAGCATGCACACATCAACACATAAATGGGTTAAGGACTTAATGTATATTTTATCATTTAATCCTCACAACAACTTCTGATGTAGAAACTATTTTTCTTCACCCATCTTACAAATTAGTATCTCTAAGACTGAGGTACAGAGAAGTCAAGTTACTCATTCAGTCTCACAGTTAGTAAGTGAGAAAACCCATGGTCAAATTCCAGCCATCTGGCTCCAGGACTGTGTACTAGATGGGTGGATGTATCTAATACAATGTCTCAAATATACTGAGCATTCAGTTAATTAGATCTGAACAATTCAAGCACAAACCTAGCATTTCTATACAGCCCAAAGACCTCAGCAGCTCAATACCAAGACTACCTATGCTAGTCAATGAAAATATATCTTAATAAAAATATATATTATTAACAAAATACCATGCTGTCACACCTGGACTAAAATAAATTCACAATAAACCTTCACATAATAAAATACAAAAAAGAAAAAAGAGAGAGAGAGAGAGAGATTAGAGTCCCTCAACAGATGGCCTCAGCCTGGAAGAGCAGAGAGAAAAAACCTGTAGACTCCTATTTTTGTTCTCATGTTTCAGTGTCCATTCTGATGAAATATTCCACAAGAAATGAGATGAAAATGGAACACTTCATTCTGTGTGACCCGAGAAAAGCCTGGAGGAGGGGATTCCTTCACTTAGGGAGAGCTTTAGATCCCTCTTCTGCTAGGAGGAAACTCCAGTGGTATTTGGGTGACTGTACTTCTGTGCTTGACTAGAGAGCATTTTGCTCTTGCTACTAGGTAAGGCAGCTTCCAAAGTGGCATAGTGGTAAAGAATACACCTGCTAATGCAGGATACACAAGAGAAGTGGGTTCGATCCCTGGGTCAGGAAGATCCTCTGGAGTAGGAAATGGCTAGCCGCTCCAGTATTCTTGCCTGGGGAATTCCATGGGCAAAGGAGTCTGATGGACTATAGTCCATGGGGTCTCAAAAGAGTTAGACACCAACAAGCACACACACACATAGTAGATAAGGCTTCGAAATCAAAATGAGGTTCAGATCCTAATCTCTCATTTTCTGGTTGTTGATCTCATTGAGTAAGTCATTAAACCACTCTGAGAAAAATCTCCCTTTCCTCATCTGCAACACAAGGGGTGATCATACCCACCTTTATGAAGGTGCTTGGCACAGTGCCTAGCACATGGGAAATCATAATATGCCACCTTTCAGGTAAAACCTTATCAACAGTCTACAACACAATCTGTGCTGTGGTTTGCAAAGTTATGTCCAAACACCCATACAGAGCCATTTTTTACATTTGCTAGTTTGGAAATATGAGGTGGTAAGTCAGACTTTATTTTTTTGGGCTCCAAAATCACTGCAGATGGTGACTACAGCCATGAAATTAAAAGATGCTTACTCCTTGGAAGGAAAGTTATGACCAACCTAGACACCATATTAAAAAGCAGAGACATTACTTTTCCAACAAAGGTCCGTCTGGTCAAGGCTATGGTTTTTCCAGTCATCATATATGGATGTGAGAGTTAGACTATAAAGAAAGCTGAGCGCCGAAAAATTGATGCTTTTGAACTGTGGTGTTGGAGAAGACTCTTGAGAGTCCCTTGGACTGCAAGGAGATCCAACCAGTCCATCCTGAAGGAGATCAGTCCTGGGTGTTCATTGGAAGGACTGATGCTGAAGCTGAAACTCCAATACTTTGGCCACCTCATGCGAAGAGTTGACTCATTGGAAAAGACCCTGATGCTGGGAGGGATTGGGGGCAGGAGGAGAAGGGGACGACAGAGGATGAGATGGCTGGATGGCATCACCGACTCGATGGACATGAGTTTGAGTAAACTCTGGGAGTTTGTGATGGACAGGGAGGCTTGGCGTGCTGCGATTCATGGGGTCGCAAAGAGTCGGACACGACTGAGCAACTGAACTGAACTGAAGTTGAAAATCTCTATGTCTATGTGGATGGCAGATTCTAATATACTGAGAAATTTAGTGATACTGAAAACTTCATCTCTTACACCACTCAGGTGTTTTATATCCCGTTCAAAATTAGTCGCCTCCATGTCCTTTTCCTGTGTGTCTCAGCCCAGCGCACTCGTGGTCCATGGCAGAGAGGAGCCCGTTCACAGCTCTGACTGTCTGACACTCGTGCCCCAGGTCATTTCACTAATGATGTAAAGGGATTCAATGGGACTGCTGCAGGACTTGTGCAGTTTCTCTTTTTCTTTCAGTTTTATTGAGATAATTGACATATAGTAGTATATAAGTTTGAAGTACAATATAATGATTTAACTTATGTACATCATGAAATGATTACTGCAGTAAGTTGGTGAACATCATCTCATATGGGTATAAAATTAAAGAAATATAAAATGTTTTTCTTGTGAGGAGAAACGCTAATAATTTTCATACATAACATATAGCAGTTTTAATTATATTTATCATGCTAAACATATTACATAACATCCCTAGTATTTATTTATCTTAACTGGGAGTTTGTACCTTTTGACTGCTTTCTTCTAGTTCCCTCTCACCTCACCCCTTCCCTTTGACAAATCTAGTATCTTCCTATGTGTTTGCTTTTTTGTTTGCTTTTGAAATATAATTGACTTATAACACTATAATAGTTTCTGTTACTTCCTCTTATACAACATAGTGGTTCCATATTTCTGCACATTTCAAAATGATCACCATGAAAATCTATTTACCATCTGTCACCATACAAAGACATCACATATTGACTATATTGACTATAATCCCCACGCCATGTATTTTACACACCCATGACTAGTTTATTTCGCAACTGGAAGGTTGCACCACTTAATCTCCCTCATCTATTTCTCTCCTTCCCCTCTACTCCCTCCTCACTGGCAGTCACCAGTTTGTTCTCTGCATCCATGACTCTGTTTCTGTTTGGTTAATTTATTTATTCTGTTTTTTAGATTCAACATATAAGTGAAATAATTCAGTATTTGTCTGACTTATTCTACTTAACATAATATCCTAAAGGTCCATTCAGGTTATTATAAATTGTAAAGTTTCATTCTTTTCTGTGGCTGGCTATATTCCATTATATATATTCTATATATTTTTCACATCTTCTTTATCTGTAAATCTATTGATGAGCCCTTAGGTTACTCCTGGACTTTCCTGGTAGCTCAGTGGTAAAGAATCCACCTGCAATGTAGAAGATGTGGATTTGATCCCTGGGTCAGGAAGATCCCCTGGAGAAGGAAATGGCAATCTATTCCAGTATTCTTGCCTGGAAATTCCATGGAGAGAGGAGCTTGGTGGGCTACAGTCTATGGGGCCACCAAAGAGTTGGATATGACTTAGTGACCAAACAACAATAACAGGTTATTTCCATATCTGGCTATTGTAAATAATACTACAATGCACATAAGGATCCATGTATCTTTTTTCTTTTTATTGAAGTATAGTTGATTTATGATGTTGTGATAATTACCTCTGTACAGCAAAGTGACTCAGTGATACATACACACACACACATATATACATTCTTTTTCATATTCTTTTCCATTATGGTTTATCATAGGATAGTAACTGTAATTCCCTGTGCTATACAATCGGATCTTGTGGTTTTACGTATCTTTTGTTTTCATTTTCTTTGGATAAATACCACAAGTGGAATTGCTGCAACTAACACACACACACACACACACACACACACACACACACACAATGTTACTATTCTTAATTTTTTGAGGAATCTCCATCTTGTTTTCCATAGTGGCTACACCAATTTACTTTCCCACCAAGTGTGCACAAGTGTTCCCTTTTCCCCATATCCTTATCAACACTTGTTATTTTTGACTTCTTGAAAATAACCATTCTGAGAGTTGTGAGGTGATTTTAATTTGCATTTCCATGATGATTAGTTATGTTATTTTATGTGTATGTTGGTCATCTCTATGCCTTCTTTAGAAAAATGTTTATTTAGGTCCTTGGCCCTTTCTTAATTGGGTTATTTGTTTATTTGATCAGGTTGCATGAGTTCTTTGAATTTTGTGGATATTAACCCCGTATTGGATAAATTATTTACAAATATATCTAAAGGTACAGCTGAATCCAGGTGAAATCCCTGACTAAGTGAGCAAGGAAGACAGGAGGAGGAGTTGAGGGTGTTCACAGGTGAAGTCCAACATCTCAATACAGGGTAAAATGTTTGCTGAGAGCAAGAAAATGAGGTAATTAAGGCCCAAGAGAAAAGCAATATATATTTAGATAGTTGATTTGGAGAATTCAAAATATAGCTAGTGGAAAGTGCAGAAATAGCTGACCAGCATGTATGCACATGTGATAAGTTGCTTCAGTCATGTCCAACTCCTTGCAACCCTATAGACTGTAGCCCAACAAGCTCCTCTGCCCATGGGATTCTCCAAGCAAGAATACTGGAGTGGGTTGCCACGCCCTCCTCCAGGAGATCTTTCCGACCCAGGGATCGAACCCACATCTCTTATGTCTCCTGCATCCGGGGGGGGGGGGGGTCTTTATCATTAGCGCCACCTGGGGAGCCCAGCTGACTAGCATTGATGTCTAAAATGAAATGTGAAACCATGGGGTTATTGAGTGTCATGCTCTTCAAGTATATAGTTTCTACCAATACTGTTTGACCACTGAGGAGAAAGCAGAAAGTTGGACTGATTCAGAGCTGGGGACAGATCAGGCTTGTGCTACAGAAAATCAGGTTGAGTTTTCTACTTATGCCACAGTGTGTGATTTCAGTGTTTACATAGCCATCCCAGATGAAGCTGTCTAGCTGTATTAGCAAGAAGTGTGTGATTGTGTGAAAAGGAAAAAACTCAAACTGATTAAGATAATAGGAGGAATTTTTTTAAGTAACGTGATTCAAGGATTGCAACATATCTCACTGGATTGTTATGGGGATTAAATAAATTAGTCCTATAAAGTACATCAAATATCTTCTGGCTTCCTAGGTGGTTCACCTGGTAAAGAATCTGCCTGCAATATGGGAGACCTGGGTTTGATCCCTGGGTTGCGAAGATCCCCTAGAGAAGGGAACGGCTACCCACTCCAGTATTCTGGCCTGGAGAATTCCATGGATTGTATAGTCCATGGGATCACAAAGAGTTAGACTTGACTGAGTGATTTTCACTCAACCTTATATTCATCATGTAGCACATAATAGCTGCTCAATAAAGAATCTGTTTCATCAAAAATTTCTTTGTGAAACCATATCTTTGCATCTCTCTTTTCTGTTGACTGTGTTGTTAGCCTTTTCCTTGTTCATATCTAGTAGGAAGTTACCTGCCTCTAGTTTCTCTCCCAGGATGGAAAACTATCTAAATGTCTCAGAATTCATTGGTCTGATTTGGGTCTATACTAACTTCTTTGGCAAAGGAAATGTCATTTGCTTATTAACACAATCTGCCTTTACTAGGATAATCACTGTGATTGAAGAAACAGATTTTCAACCTGGATAGAAAAAGAAGAGCTTACCCTGAGTTTGAGAGGGGGTCCATTTTCTAATCTAGATTACACGATTTAAAAAATTTTTTTTATTAATTTATTTCAATTGGAAGCTAATTACTTTAAAATATTGTGGTGATTTTTGCCATACATTGACATGAATCAGCCATGGGTGTACATGTGTTCCCCATCCTGAACCCCCCTCCCACTTCCCTCCTTTTCTCATCCCTCTGGGTCATCCCAGTGCACTGGCTTTGAGTGCTCTGTTTCATGCATCAAACTTGGACTGTGATCTATTTCAGATATGGTAATATACATGTTTCAGTGCTATTCTCTCAAATCATCCCACCCTCAGTTTCTCCCACAGAGTCCAAAAGTCTGTTCTTTACATCTGTGTCTTTTGCTGTCTTGCACATAGGGTCTTTCTAAATTCCATATATATGCATTAATATATTGTATTGGTATTTTCCTTTCTGACTTATTTCACTCTGTATAATAGGCTCCAGTTTCATCCACCTCACTAGAATTGACTCAAATGTGTTCTTTTTAATAGCTGAGTAAGATTCAATTGTGTATACATACCAAAACTTTCTTATCCATTCATCTGCTGATGGACATCTAGGTTGCTTCCATATCCTAGCTATTGTAAAAGTGCTGCAATGAACATTGGGGTACATGTGTCTCTTTCAATTCTGGTTTCCTTGATGTGTATGTCTAGCAGTGGGATTGTTGGGTCATATGGCAGTTCTATTTCCAGTTTTTAAAGGAATCTCTACACTGTTCTCCATAGTGGCTATACTAGTTTGCATTCCCACCAACAGTGTAAGAGGGTTCCCTTTTTTCCACACCCTCTCCAGCATTTATTTTTTGTAGACTTTTTGATGTCAGCCATTCTGACCAGGGTGAGATGGTACCTCATTGTGGTTTTGACTTGCCTTTCTCTGAAAATAAGTGATGTTTAGCATATTTTCAGGTGTTTATTAGCCATCTGTGTGTCTTCTTTGGAGAAATGTCTGTTTAGTTCTTTGGCACCATTTTTTGATTCAGTCATTTATTTTTTTTTTGGTATTGAGCTACATGAGCTCCTTGTATATTTTGGAGATTAATTCTTTGTCAGTTGTTTCACTTGCTATAATTTTCTCCCATTCTGAAGGCTGTCTTTTCACCTCACTTGTAGTTTCCTTCATTGTGCAAAAGCTTTTCAGTTTAATTAGGTCCCATTTGTTTAGTTTTGCTTTTATTTCCATTACTCTGGGAGGTGGGTCATAGAGGATCTTGCTGTGATTTATGTCAGTGAGTGTTCTGTCTATGTTTTCTTCTAGGAGTTTTATAGTTTCTGGTTTTACATTTAGACCTTTAATCCATTTTGAGTTTATTTTTGTGTATGATGTTAGAAAGTGTTCTAGTTTCATTCTTTTACAGGTGGTTGGCCAGTTTTCCCAGCACCACTTGTTAAAGAGATTGTCTTTCCTCCATTGTATATTTTTTTCCTTCTTTGTAAAAGATAAGGTATCCATAGGTGTGTGGACTCATCTTTGGGTTTTCTATTTTGTTCCATTGATCTATATTTCTGTCTTTGTGCCAGTACCATACTGTCTTGATGACTGTAGCTTTGTAGTATAGGCTGAAGTCAGGCAGGTTGATTCCTCCAGTTTCATTCTTCTTTCTCAAGATTGCTTTAGCTGTTCAAGGTTTTTTTGAGTTTCCATACAAATTGTGAAATTATTTGTTCTAGTTCTGTGAAAAATACCGTTGGTAGCTTGATAGGGATTGTGTTGAATCTATAGATTGCTTTGGGTAGTATACTCATCTTCACTATGTTGACTCCTCTAATCAATGAACATGGTATATTTCTCCATCTATTTGTGTCATCTTTGATTTCTTTCTACATGTTTATTATACCTCAGGGGGCAGGGGGGTTTTTGCTAGAGAGACAAACATGAAATTTACTGTGATCCCTGAAATATATTTTTTTAAAGTACAGTTAGCTTAATTAGGATGGAACAGTAACCATTCTCCTAGGCCTCCAAGGACTCATTTTATTGTTGCAAGATAGAGACAGGATTGTTCTAAACATACATCTGGTCTTGCTGCATAATTACTGTCAAGAAAACTTGTATTAGTTTCCTGTGGCTGCCATAACAAATAATCCCAAATTTGGTGGGTTAGATTTATGTCCTCACAGATCTTTAGTCTAAAAATTCAAAATCAGTATCACTAGGCTGAATGAAAGTATCAGCAGGGTTACACTCTCTCTGGAGTCTCAAAAGAAAAATCTGCTTCTTGCCTCTTTCAAATTCTGGTGACTGCAGGCATTCCTTGGCTAGTGACTATATCACTTCAGTCTTCAAGGTCTACATCTTCAAATTTCCCTCTACTCTATACTCACATCACCTTCTCCTCCGTGTTACATCAAGTCTCCCTCTTATACAACTACCTGGGTTGCATTTAACCACCTTACTTGCCCCACCCTACCCCAGTTATTCAAGATAGTCTTCCTTGCCTCAAGACCTTTAACTTAATTACATCTGCAAAGATTTTGCCACATGAAGTAATGTTTACAAGGATGGGGGATGGGGACCTGATAAATTTTGGGGCCATTATTCAGCCTATTACAACTACATTTAGCTCAATTACATTAAAATAATTATCTTCAGTGTGGCAGAATACCTTATATAACTAGTAACCCAGTATAGCAGGACAACTTTGGAAGGGCATTTCATGGTTACTATATTTCCTTAATTATAAGATAACATCAGTTGAAAATAGCTTCTGAGAGGAAAAAATAGTAACTACATTAAATGTTTGCATTCATTTTGATCTCAGAAATATTATAGTGTGGGGAAATTGTGTGTTTTAGAATCGAGGCTTTGTGGTAATTTATCTTGGTAATATCACCAGGAAGTTACATTGTTTAAAACTAAATGTTTCATGGGTAATTTATTGAGATATTTCCAAAGAATTATCAAAGGTGAGTGGTAATGTTTCCTTGAAAATTTCTCAGAGTAAAATCATCATGGCTATAAGTGAAGCATAGAAACCACTCCTTTGTTGGGAATATCAGAACTATTGCTAAAGGTAAATTCAGGCTTTTCCTTGAGCTGCTTCTGCTCTCATCTCTTTTTCTATATTTCCCTTTTGTTAATGATTCTGTCAGCCACCTTGATTTTTTTCCCACCAAATCATGTGAGGCTATAAGTGAATGAAGGAATCATTTATCACCAAGTGGTGTTACTTCAGCTTCTTGAATATCTCCTGAATCCCTCTCCCAACACTCCCTGTGGGAAGAGGATAATCATCGCCCAAAGATGCTGACATCTTGATCCCCAGTATTTGAATGTATTATGTTTCATGGCAAAGGGAGATTAACGCTGAAGATGGCATTAAGGTTGCTTATCAGCTGGCCTTAAAAATAGATTCACCTGAATTTTCCAGACTTCCTCAATGGCTCAAGTGGTAAAGAATCCTCCTGCAATGCAAAAGACACAGTAGACGCGGGTTCAATCCTTGGGTTGGGAAGATCCCCTGTATGAGGAAATGGCAACCCACTCCAGTATTCTTTGCCTAGAAAATCCCATGGACAGAGGAGCCTGGTGGGCTACAGTCCAAGGGGTCACAAAGAGTCAGACATGACTGAGCATGCACTCACACTTCACTATCCAGGCAAACCCAGTGTAATCACAAGAGCCCATAAGTGGGAAGAGGGAGAGAGAAGATTCAGAACCAGAGAGATGACATAATGGGAAAGAGTTGACCAGCCACTGCTGGCGTTGAAGATGGAGGAAGGGGGCCATGCCACAAGGAATGTGTCAACCTCTAGATGCTAGCTAAGGCAAGGAAACGGATTCTTCTCTCAAGTCTCCAGAAAAGAACACAGCCCTGCTGATAGCTTGATTATAGCCCTAGGGGACATATTTTGAACTCCAGGTCTCCAGAAATGTAAGATCATACATTCATGTGGTTTTAAGTCACTAAGGTTGCAGTAATTCTTTACAGCAACACTGCTGTAGTTCTGGACTTTCTCTCTCTTTCATAAGTTACAGAAACAAACCCTGATGTAACTTCTAATCTTGCCTCCTTCTGATCCATTTCCACTCTACACTCAGAGCTGTCTTTCTAAAATGTTTACAGTTGGTCTCACTCATCTGTTCATCACCTTCCACTGACTCTCCATTGCTCTTAAAATAAAGCCCAAGGTCTCAAATGTGACCACAAGGCTCCTCCAGAACCGCTGCACTTCCAGATTGTCCTTTAGAGCCAGCCAGCCTGAATTCCTCAGTCTCTCAAACCCCCAATACTCTCTTCTCCCTGGATTTCCTGTCCAGAGAATGCTCCGCCCTCCCTAGGTTCTCCTCCTTCTCCAGAGGCCAATTTCTACCTAAAATTTCAGCTCAGTTGTCCCTGCCTCCTGAAAGGCTTCCTCAGTCCTCACATCTAGTTAGATGTCCCTCTCTTTGCTCCCACAAGGCTCTGGTTATCCTTCCTGTAAGGTCCTTGAGGGCAGGGAACCAGACTATCTCCAGCACCTAGCACAGTGCTTGGCACATAGCAGACTCTGAAAAAAATATTGTGGCTCAGTTGGTAAAGAATCCACCCACAATACAGGAGACCTGGGTTCAATCCCTGGATTGGGAAGAGCCCCTGGAGAAGAGAAAGGCTACCCACTCCAATATTCTGGCCTGGAGAATTCCATGGACTGTATAGTTCCTGGGGTCGCAAAGAGTCAGAAACAACAGAGGGACTTTCACTTTCACTTTCATACCTATTACTCAGATCCCACAAATGCTTGAAATTAATTTGACTAAGTCATTTCAACTTTGGAATTTCCCCCTTTTAATGGTTTTGTGATGGCTCACAGATATTTTTTTACCTTTTCCCCTCCTTTCTCCATAACTTAAACTGTCCTCTCCCCACTATTGTCCACACAAGGCACATGATAATTTCATCAGCTAAGCCCAACTCTATCCCCTACCATAATTCTGTACTTGGGTTGCTTTACAAATTCCCTGCACAAACTCTGCTCTTAAATATATTTTCTCTCCAAGCATGATCCCCTAAGATTTATACAAATAGAAGTGAAAGCATGGAGAGGAAGAGAGTGAAACTTGAAACTTCATATATGCTAATTGATTTGATCCTAATGTTGAAGGAACTAGAATGAAGGTCAAGAAAGCAGAGAAGGAAGACAAACTGCTTATTTTTGGTTTGCAGATTTTATGCTATTTTCATGTTGTAAAAACCATTTAATCCTTTTTTTCATTGTGCTCACATTCATCAACTGAGGCTATTCTTCAAATCTCCATGATTAAAAAGCTATCCTTTTTTAATGAATAGATATGAAAGGAAGAAAGTGTTTGCCTAGCAGGATGAGTACTTGTCATTGACCTCTGCAGGGTCTAGCTCGGCAGCACTGCAGACCCAGTGTCATCATGTTTTCCGCTCACCATACTCTAAGTTAAGAAAGCCAGGATGGCCAGATAATTTTGAGTTCCATGCTGGTTGTGTGATATATCCTTGGGTCTGTAACTGGGCCCCATTCTGCTCCTGGAGATGCTCAGAGATCTTTGGGTGAGACAACAGAGTACTGAACAGGCTCCAAGGGTGTTTCTGGCACATATAAACCCTTGTCTTTACATACTAGCAGCATTTTGTTTGTATGCAGTCAGCATGTTTGTTCAGATGGGCACTCTTGCTTTCACACTTTTGAGTATGGGCATATTTAATAATTCAGGTAGTTCACTCCTTTGGGAAGTCTTACCTTAGCTAGAGATAATGACTCATTTCAAATATAAGGACACAAAGCCATGAATTTAAAAAAGAGGTAAAATGACAAATTCCTAATTTCACTCTGTTTTCATTATTTTCAGCTCAGAAGTCATTTGTGCCTCACAATGCCCAGGTACACTACTTATATGATAATTTCCTAAAAGCCCAAGGTTGAAAGAGTGAAGTAATCTTCCACTATTCTCTAATAAGCACGTGTTAAAGATTAATGCTTTTCAGACTTTGTTTATTTCATTTGCTTCCTATCAGTATAGGGGATGGTTTTTGTTTGTTTCTCTTGACAGTGAACTTACCCTTGCGAGTGGTATTGTTCTAGGGCCCCAAGCCTGTTGCTCAAGTTTCAAGTTGTATTAAATACAACAATACAGTTGTATTTAATAACTTTGTATTATATTTTAGTTCTTTATATTTACTTACAAAAGTTTATGTACTTATAGCTTAAGAAATTAAGAAGTAATAGTTTAATACATGGAAGTAAACAGAAAGTGGTTGTCAAAATATTTTGGTGAGTTCTCTGGACATTTTTTCCCCAAAATCACTAACACAAATATGATGTAGTTTAGGCTTCCACAGTTTGATAAGGATTTCTGTAGAGATATTTGAAAACAGTTGAAATATTTTATCTTGCTAGTTATATTAGGTCAAAAATAAAATGAGACAACACTTTGTTGCCATAATGGGAATATGAAACTTAAAAAAAATTATTTTACTTTTATAAAAATAAATAGTTCTTATATCCCTCTTATAGTCTTCATTGGGAGTCAAGACACCAAGCCAGCTCTGACTTTATTGGGGAAACAAAGACTTAAAAACTGTGTTAGTCCACAGCTGATATAGTGCTCGTGAGCACTCCACTCATATCACGACACTGACTTTTCACAATAATCATCTTCTCAAAAAGATTTCAGATTAGAAATGTATTTACCCTTAAACATGTTAGACACTTGATAAAAAACATAGTCTTTGAATTGCCTTCTAGCAATCAATATTTGATAGATTACAAAGACAAAAAATAAGTTATTGATAGGAAAGACTTGAACAACACAATTTTACTTAGACATTTATATCAATAGTACACTTGCCTCAGCAATAGCAGAAAACAGATTTTTCCAAATGCACATAGAAATTCTCTAATAAGGTACATAATCTGGGTCATAAGATGATCCTCAAGAAATTTAAAATACTTAAAATTATATACAGTATGTTCTTTGACCACATCAGAATCATATTAGATACCAATAGCATCTAGTAGTCATGTACAGATGTGAGAGTTGGACCATAAAGAAGGCTGAACACTGAAGAATGATGCTTTTGAACTGTGGTGTTGGAGAGGACACTTGAGAGTCCCCTGGACTGCAAGGAGATCCAACCAGTTCATCCTAAAGGAAATAAATACTGAATATTCACTGGAAGGACTGATGTTGAAGCTGAAGCCCCAATACTTTGGCCAGCTGATGCTAAGAGCCAGTTCATTGGAAAGATCCTGATGCTGGGAAAGACTGAAGGCAGGAGGAGAAGGGGGATGGCAGAGGATGAGATGGTTAGATGGCATCACTGACTCAAAGGACATGAGTTTGGGCAAGCTCCAGGAGACGGTGAAGGACAGGGAAGCCTGGTGTACTGCAGCCCAGGGGGTCACAAAGAGTCGAACACAATGGACTGAACAACAACAGAAAGACATACAAAATTACCCAAATATTTCAAAATTAAATGATTCACTTCTAAATGATCTATTTGTCAATTTTTAAATATTTCAAAACAAGTGATTAAGAAGCATAAAAGCATATCATGATTTGAGTTAACATTTAAAATGTTAACTACTTAGGTTAGAAAAGAAAAAAAGTCTAAAATTAATTATCTGAAGTTCCACCGTAATGAACTGCAAAACATTAAGCCCAGGAAAGGTAGAAAAAGATTAAGAAAAATGAAAAGAAATATCAATGAAGTAAAAAATGAATTAAAAAAAAAAAAGGTGAGAGAGTGTCAGAGAAACCAAAAGCAGTTCTTTAAAAAGATCATTAAAATGTATACACATCTAGCCAGACTGATGAAGAAAAAATGTGAGGAAACACAAATTAGCAAGATTAAAAGAGGGAGCATCCCTCTAGATCTTACAATGTTGAAAGGCTATTAAGGGAGTATTATAAACAATTTCATGACAAAAAAATTTACAAATTATATGACATAAGCAAATTCCCTGAAAGACATAGACTATCAATATTCTTTCAAAATTAAATGGATAATTTAAATGGCTCTATATCTCTTATAAAAATTGAATTCATTGCTTAAGATCTTCCCAGGAAAACCTCCAGGCCCAGATAACTTTATTGATGAACTGTATTAAATATATAAAAAGATATAATCCTACTTCTTCACAAAGTCTTTCAGAAAAATAGAAGACAACAGAATTCCCAACTTATTTTATAAGGCCAACATTTCTCTGACAACAAAAGTAGGTCTAGACTGTTGAAGAAAATGGGACTACAGTAAATATCCCTCATGAATATGAAGGCTTTTTATTAATTTAAAAAAACAAATTAAATCCAATAACACAGAAAAAGACTAATGCACTTTGAGCAACTGGAGTTTATCGCAGGTATGCAAAGTTGGTTTACCATGTATAAATAAATCATAGTTCAACACATTGAGATAGAAATATCATATAGTCATCTCAATACATACAGAAAAGGCACTTTACAAAATTCAACACTTATTTGTGAAAAAATTTTCAACAAGGAATAGAAGATAATTTTCGCAACTTGATGAAGAATATGTCTTTTAATAAAAACACTTGAGTGACAGACCACATATTCTCCTGATAAGGTTGGAAGAAGGTTAAGATGTATGCTGTTTATAGTGTTACTCGACATTCTACTGGAGTTGGTAGCCAGTGCAACAAGGCAAGAAAAAGCAAGGACATGCATTTTTATTATAAAGACAAAAAAGGTGATTGTCTGTGTACAAAATCCTAAGAACTAAAAAGTAAGTTTAGCAAAATACTGGGACACAAGATCAGTATACAAAAATCAATATTACTATATATTAGCAACCAATACTTGGAAATTACAATTAAAAAATAATATTTATAATAGTGACAAAATAAATAATTAGGGTATTTTTAACAAAATATATGCAAAACTTTGTACACTGAGAACTCTAAAACATTGCAGAGAAAAAATTAAAGTAAATTTAAAGAAATGGAACAATATAGAATATTCACTGAAGAAGAGTCAATTTCATTAAGATGTCATAAAATCTCAAATAGATTTATGAATTTAATGCAATCACAATAAAAATCTCAGCAGGGCTTTCTGGAGAAATTTACAAGGTGAATGTAAAACCTATACAGAAATGCAAAGAAACTGGAATAGACAAAATCTTTCTGAAAAGCAATAAAAAAAAATTTGGAAGAATTACACTATCAAGTTTAAAGGCGTCTAATGAAGTCACATTAATTAATACAGTGTGGTGTTGATTTAATCATGGATATATAGATCGATGAAACAGAACAAAGTATCCAGAGATAGAGCTAAACATATAGAGTCAATGGATTTTTATAAATCACTCCAGGGTAACTGACTCGTGGAAAAGTTTGTCTTTTTGATAAATGATACTGATAAAGGGGACGGCAGAGGATGAGATGGCTGGATGGCATCACCGACTCGATGGACATGAGTTTGAGTAAACTCCAGGAGTTGGTGATGGATAGGGAGGCCTGGCGTGCTGCAATTTATGGGGTCACAAAGAGTCGGACACGACTGAGTAACTGAAATGAACTGAACTGACAAATTGGGTATTTGTGTGAAAACAATGAACATTAACCTTTATTTCATACCATATATAAAAATTAACCAAAGAAGAGATATCAATGGCCAACAAGCACATGAACAATTGTCGACATCTTTATTGATTGTGTGCATGCATGTTCAGTTGCCTCAGTTGTGTCTGACCCCTGGCAACCCTATGGATTGTAGCCCATCAAACTTTCTCTGTCCATGTGATTCTCCAGGCAAAAAATAATGGAGTGGGTTGCCAGGCTCTCCTCCAGGGGATCTTCCTGTCCCAGGGATAGAATCCATATCTTTTGCATCTCCTGCATTGAGAGTCAGATTCTTTACTGCTAGTGCCACCTAGGAAGCCCCTTTAGTTGTTAGGTAAATTCGAATTGGGCTTCCCTGGTCAGTATTAAAAATCAGCCTGCCAATGCAGGAGATGTGGTTTCAATCCCTGGGTCAGAAAGATCCCCTGGAGAAGGAAATGGCAACATACTCCAGTATTCTTGCCTGGGAAATCCCATAGACAGAGGAGCCTGGTGGGCTGCAGTCCATGGGGGTCACAAAAGGTTAGGACACAACTTAGTGACTAAACAGAAAAAAACAAATTCAAATTAAAACCCTAATGATATAGCACTGTACACTCACCAGAATGGCCAAAACTTTGAGGAAAAAATTCTAACAAATATATTTCTGATGAGAATGTAAGTGGCCTGCATCACTTTGGAGGTCACTTTGGCAGCTTTTTAATCCAGTCAGACACATATTTACCCAGTATTTGCACCCAACAATTCTACTCTTAAGTACTTACTGAAGAGAATGAAACACACCTCCACACAGACCTTTTTACAGAAATGTTGATGGTAGCTTTAAACATAATGGTCCTAAACTGAAGACAACCTAAATGTCCATCCACTTGCAAATAAATAAAACATTGTATAACCATATAATGGACTATTACTTACTAATGAAAATAACCTTGTACTGCTGCATGCAACAATATGGATGAATGTCAAACTATGATGTCAAGTGAAAGAAGGCAGACACAAAAGATCATATACTCTCTGATTTCATTTATGTGAAACTCTAGAAATGGCGAAGCTACAGCAATAAAAGGCAGATCAATTGTTGCCTGGTGCCATGAATGAATAAAAGAGATTGGCTGCAAAAAGGCACAAAGGGATTTAACAGGGGTGATGGAAATGTTTTGTCTCAATTGTGCCATGATTACATGAATGGATCAAGAGTTATCCTTTCCACCATATTCCACATGAGATGTTGTTAAGTCAGCCTGGCAAATAATTTAAAACTGCATTCACTAAAACTTTTCTCAAAGATTACAAGAAATATGAATCACAAAGAGATAATCAGACCAAAGTTTGATGTTTTATTGAGGAATAAAAGATATTCTTAAGATTGAACAAACAGTCATATTCCCTCACTGGGAGACAGTTTATCAAAATTTACAGTGATTAACTCAGATATGAGATTATTTTTGGCTTTTATTTTCTTTTTAAGATTTTCTTATTTTCCAGGCATTCTATAATGAATGTCATTACTTTAGCTATTGGAAAATGTCATTTTGAAGTGAAAGGACATAGATTAGGTAATGTTGATTTTAACAATTAATATTTAATAATTTTAGGTGGTATTCTAGAATGAAGAAAAAATCCTAAATTTATATAAAAACTGTAGGGTGGAATTGAAATGTTTTAGTCATTTCCTTTTATTCTGCAAGTTTATTTTTCTGTTAGACTAAAACAGAAAAATAAAGCAGCCCTTAAAGCAAGGCTAAGAATAAGGATATAAAATGAAAGAAAATCACTGGCAGTTAATTTTACAGGATTATTGAAGCTGGCTAGGTATTTTCAGCTTCTCTCTGCTGAAATTATAAAAATAAATCATGTTTTATCAACTGTGCTTCTGGAAGAAACATGACTCTTGAGAAATGAAAAAAATAAATGAAAAAAAATACTGCATAGTAATTTTTGAAATATTTTATCTTCTCATACCAGGCTGAAAATATTTTCTGCTTTGAAATATTAACATTTTGGTATAAAGCCCCTGTTGCATATATTCAAATGATGTTGGTCATTTTTGAAATAAATTGTCATTTTTTAATGTGCACTGGAGAGAAAGGAGAAAATGCAGGTGGTTCATCATTTTAATGATTATTTACACAAATGATTATAAGATTGTTTTTACTTTGATATTGCTGGGATTTGTAGCAGTTCCTGAAGGAGGGATTCCTCCTCTCCCATTTGTCCCATTCCAACTCTAATTGCAGGTTTCTAGTGTTTTCCATATTCATACACAGCAGGGAGGAGAATAATTGGAGAATACAGGAATAAGGTGGTAATATGGAAATTACTTCTAACAACGGTCCTTTGCTGCTGCAGTGAGCACACTGATTCCAAAAACAATAGCTACATTTGTCATCAGGGTTGTATTTCTCTAACAACCAGTCCTTTTTGTCTGACTTATATTTTTCAAATTAGCACAATATTAAATTGGCATTCATAGATTACATGACTATTCTGCTTCTTCATCTTTTTCATTCTAAAATAATGTAGAACTACCACTGCCCCCTCTCTTTTTAGCATAGCACATTTTATTTCTGCAGTTTAAGCAAAATCACTGTTGGAAAATGCTGCTGCTAAGGTTATGGATTTAATTTTAAGCCTAAATCAAAGAAAAATGTCAGAACCCTTTTCTTAAAACTTCAACAAACATGAGTGCTAACTTTCTTCATTAGTGAGGCAGCTTTCCTATTTTTACTGTAGCTGGTGCATTAAACCTTGTGATTATGTATTTCTGGACATCAGAGAAGCACCGGAAAATCTGCCATCAGTTTCCAATATTTGTGACAGTTACTTATTATTGTCTAACAAACCAGCCCCCAAAATCAGTGGCCTAAAAGAACAACAAATCATTTATTTGCTCAAACTTCTGCAAACAAACTGGGCTCAGCCAGGCAGACCTGTTTCTGCTCCATGTGGTATTAGCTGGGCAAACTCATGTGTTTGCACTCCACTGGTGTTGTTACTGGGTCCATCCAAGATGGACTAACACATGTTTGGCATTTCATCTGTGATAAGTGGAACAAATGGGTGCTAGTTTGGTCGCTGTTTCTTCAAACTGGTCTTTTGTCTTCCAAACTCTTTCTTTACTTGGTTTGCAGTCCATGAGGAAGTTGGCTTGGCCGTTCTAGTATAACATCTCATGACAGCAAGAGAGCAAAAGATTTGAGGCTTCTTCAGGCTAAGGCTGAGTTATGCAGCGTCACTTTTGCCATATTCTGGCAGTCCAAGAAATTAACATTTGAAGATAGTTACACGGAGAGTATGAAATCAAAGAGGAGTGACTCAATTGGAGCCATTTTGTAACAATAAACTCCAGTTATCCTGAGGAATGTTTCTATCATTTCATTACAGTGGATGGAAATAATGTTTTACATATTTTCTCTTTCAGTGACCATCTAAAATCAACTCACTCTTCCAACACAGAGCAGTCCTCCAATAAAACCACAAAAGAAATTCAATGAGCCTGCCTGAATAAAGTACAGCAGGAACTAAGTGAAGGGTACTTGGCCCATAGTCAACTGCTTAATTTTAAAAGTCAGTTAAAAATGTGGAATCATAAAACAAATTGTACATAATCTTACACATTTTGTTTTAACTTCAAATGAGCACATATGCATTCATCCATCAATATTTTAGTCTCAGATCAAGGGCTTTTCATAAGAGTCTATTGCTTAGAATACACTTCATCTTTCTTGTATTAATATATACCACTGATAATGATAACTAGTGATTATCAGTCTTGATAGCTTTGAAGTAGAATGAAAACTTAAACACAGATGCATATCAATCTGTTTAGAGAATCTGAGGTTTTCACATTTTCTTCTAGGCTCTTACAGTTGTCTCTCCCATACCTTATTCAATAGCAATTATTTGACCAACTTCCTCATCATGATATTATCTTTCCATACCACTTATGTAGTTTTTGTAAAAATAGCAATAGTCCTTTTCATATGTATATTTCATCAACTTATGGATAATTTAGCTTATTAAATTTTGATCAAAAAGTACAACCAGGATAAATTCATGAATAAATTCAGCTGACTCTGAGCAGTCATGCAATTTAATACATTGGGAGCAAAAGTGCACAAGCTACTAGAGAATGTTTATTATATTAACACTGAGACCTTCCAAACACCAGGCAATAAAGAATTTTATTTTACACTCTTAGATGCAGGGTTTTTGATGACCAATCCACATTAATACATCAATAAGTAAGGCATGCAAGGAGTTTGAATAATAGTAAAATTCAGAGTTGGTACTAATTTACCTATGATAGATACATTTCACCGGTAGTGGAAACTCTTTTAAAAAATCTCTCCTTCATCATGTCACCAGGTGAATAGACATTACTTGCATGACTCAATTATTGATTTATTAATGTGGGCTGGTCATCAAAAACCCCACATCTAAGAGTGTAAAATAAAATTCTTTACTGCCTGGTGTTTGGAAGATCTCAGTGCTGTCACCAGAAAATTATCCACATTTCCTTGAATGTTAGTTCACCTAGACACACTTTCTCCAATCCCATTCCCAAAGGCCTTGCTGCACCCAATGGTCTGAGGCTGGGTGGTACTTCCCAGTTGTTTGGTTATCAGCTATGTGGAGGATTCCTACCTGAGGAAAGGGCTGTGATCCTCAGTTAAACCTGAAGGCCATTTTCTTCTGCAAAAATATTGGTTTCAGGATAAAAATGTGTAAATCAAACAAGATTTCTTTCTTCCCTGCTGTTTTGGACATAGTAACAAGTTGTGTCACGTCTTGAAGGAAACACAATTGTACTTACAAAGTCAAAGGACTGTGGAAATGACTGATCAATTTGAGTAGAAACTACAAACTGAAAGAAAATGTGTTTGATGAGTCTGAAGTCCTTGATATACTATTTAGTAAACTAAAGGAAGGAATGTTCTCCTGCACTAAAAGAATTCTGCTTCAATTTTTAATTTGCTAACAGCAGAAAGGACTCCAAGAGTTTTGATTACAATTCACTTAGTACATAGAGACTTGTCCTGAGAACGGTGCCTCCTAATATCCTATTGTGTCATTACTCTGTGTGTGCTCCGTCATGTCAGACTCTTTGCAACCCCATGGACTGCTGCCCACCAGGCAGTCCTCTGTCCATGGAATTATACAGTCAAGAGTACTGGAGTGGATTGCCACTTCCTCCTCCAGAGGATTTTCCAGACCCAGGGACTGAACCGGCATTTCCTGTGTCTCTTACATTGGCATGAAGATCCTTTACCACTGAGCCACCTAGAAAGCCATTGTGTCATCCCTGCTGTATGGAAATTTCACTAGACTAAAAAATGTACATTGAGTTAACAGAGGAACATATGAATGGATGTTGAAGAACCAGAATGATTTGTGTTGTAATGAAATCCTTAAAAATCAACATTCAGAAAACTAAGATCATGGCATCCAGTCCCATCACCTCATGACAAATAGATGGGGAAACACTGGAAACAGTGACAGACTTTACTTTTTGGGGTTCCAAAATCACTGCAGACGGTGACTGCAGCCATGAAATTAAAAGACGCTTGCTACTTGGAAGGAAAGTTATGAAAACCTAGACAGTATATTAAAAAGCAGAGACATTGCCAACAAAGGTCTGTCTAGTCAAAGCTATGGTTTTTCCAGTAGTCATGTATGGATGTGAGAGTTGGACTATAAAGAAAGCTGAGCACTGAAGAATTGATTCTTTTGAACTGTGGTGTTGGAGAAGACTCTTGAGAGTCCCTTGGACAGCAAGGAGATCCAACCAATCCATCCTAAAGGAAATCAGTCCTGAATATTCATTGGAAGGACTGATGCTGAAGTTGAAACTCCAATACTTTGGCCACCCGATGCAGAAAACCAACTCATTGGAAAAAACCTTGATACTGGGAAAGATTGAAGGTGGGAGGAGAAGGGGATAACAGAGGATGAGATGGTTGGATGGCATCACTGACACAATGGACATGAGTTTTGAGTAAACTCTGGGAGTTGGTGATAGACAGGGAGGCCTGGCATGCTTCAGTCCACGGGGTCGCAAAGAGTTGGACATGACTGAGCGACTGAACTGAACTGAACTGAAATCCACAAAAAATATTTAGTCTCATGTATAAATTACCCTACTGCTCAATGATATCTTGTGATATCATTTATAAGATTAAAAATAAAATAAAAATGAGAATTTATTGAATATTTTTTAAAAACCCACTTCTTTACATTGCTTACTTGAAAGAACCATGTGTGTCAGCCTGGTACCCACTCTTCAGGGCTGTGGAGCCAGCTGAGTATCAGTGTCCAGAAGTCCTACATCCAAGGGTCCTCCCTGCAAGGGGCAGGTTCAGAATAGACACAACTACAGTTAATGCACATACTGTAAATGTGAAAGAGTGAGTGGTTTTACATAAATCATATCATTTGTTCACAAAGCAGCTCAATGAGATGTCATTGGCTCTGTTTTTCAGAGAAGGAGTCTAAATTGCAAACACAAGCCCAAATCATGCAACCCTAAAGTGTTATAGTCAGAAAGATTACTTAGGGCTTCAGAATTCAAATCCAATTTTCATTTTACCATTTCACCAAAGCAGTTTCCCTTCATCCTGTCACAAAGGTGGAGGCTCATTATCCTCACCCCAAGTCACCAAGAAAAGGTTAAATTGGTGGTCACCATCATCTGCTTAAAAGAGCAGAGAATTTGTGTAATTTAGAAAAAGTTTCATTCAATAAAATCCCTGTGCATCGGTATTTACAGGATTATGCCCTAGCTCTCAGCCAACTCAATTACCTATCAAGACTCATTTCCTGAGGAAATATTGTGGTCTTACTGTAAATTATCTTGGAAAATAAACAGGATAGAGTCTTTCTAGGTAATTCCTAGAAGTCATCTCTATTTCTGTGAGGTCAGGCTACTTAGCAGACTCCTCATTTGAGAATATGTCACATTTCCCTAAGTCATCTTATAGTTCTTTCAGGTCTATCCATTATGGACCAAAAGTGCAATTAGAGCTGAGAGTGACTTTTGAATCGTTCATAGGAATTCCAAATTGTGTAAGAAGGAAGCCAGTAGGATTAGCTAGGTTTATCAGTAGATATGATAATTCAAATGTTATGACAGGAATTTAAGTTCAGGTCAAAGTCATAGATCAAATGTTTCTCAAGGAAAAGGAAATATGCAAGTGTCTAACAAATGGCAGAGACTAATATGAATGAGAGAATTTCTTTTTGAGTTTTTTAGTCCTGCAAAAGTCAAGTTTATGAATTTCCAGTCATATTTTTCCTTTGATTTATTTTTTAAAAATGAAACAAAAAATAAGTATCTTAACTTTGTTGTTGTTGTTCAGTCACTAAGTCATGCCTGACTCTTTGCCACCCCATGGGCTGAAGCATGCCAGCCTTCTCTGTCCTTCACTATCTCCCAAAGCTTGCTCAAACTCATGTCCATTGAATCAATAATGCCCTCCAACCACCTCATCCTCTGTCGTCCCCTTCTCCTCCCACTTTCAATCTTTCCCAGCATCAGGGTCTTTTCCAAGGAGTTGGCTTTTCACATCAGGTGGCCAAAGTATTGGAGCTTCAGCTTCAGCATCTGTCCTTCCAGTAAATATTGAGTATTGATTTCCTTTAGGACCAACTAGCTTGATATGCTTGATGTTCAAGGGACCTGAACAGTCTTCTCCAGCACCACAGTTTGAAAACATTGATTCTTTTGTGCTCAGCTTTCTTTATGGTCCAACTCTCACATATATACATGACTACTGGAAAAACCATAGCTTTGATTATACAGACTTATATTGGCCAAGTGATGTCTCTGCTTTTTAATGCTTTCTAGTTTTGTTATAGGTTTTTTTCCAAGGAGCAAAAGTCTTTTAAATTCATGGCAGCAATCACTGTCTACAATGATTTTGGAGCCCAGCAAAATAAAATCTGCCACTGTTTCTACTGTTTTCCCCATCTATTTTGTATAAAGTGTTGGAACTGAATTCCATGATCTTAGTTTTTTGAATGCTGAGTTTTAAGCCAGCTTTTTCACTCTCCTCTTTAACCTTCATCAAGAGACTCTTTAGTTCCTCTTTGCTTTCTGCCATTAGAGTGGTATCATTTCCATATCTGAGGTTGTTGATATTTCTCCCAGCAATCTTGATTTCTGCCTGTGAGTTATCCAGCCCAGCATTTAGCATGATGTACTCTGCATATAAGTTTAATAAGCAGGTGACAATATGCAGCCTTGGTGTATTCTTTTTCCAATTTTGAACCAGTCAGTTGTTCCATGTTAGGTTTTAATTGTTGCTTCTTGTCCTGCATACAGGTTTCTCACATACAGTTAATTTCAAACAAATTTATGTGTAAGGATGGAAGTAAAATAAATGATAATGGGCTACACATTCAGAAATAGAATCACAAAGAAGTGCACACTTTGCAATAAGGAAATTATGAAAACAATAAAAAATTGGCTACAATCTTTGAACTTTGAACAGAGGATAAAAACGCCTAAAGGAAATCACCTAAATAAAACATTAAATTGAACTTTTAATCATATAAATTTCACCACTAAGTTTTCTTTGTCTGTGGTCTGAATTATATACAATTGTATTGCTTTCCAGACTTCAGCATTTGGACCTCTGTTTGAGGTTAAGTATAGTAGAGTTGAATTGTGTTATATTTTAATTCTTACTTTCTATAATACTTATGAAGCTAAGTTTTATACAGTTTCTAAATATCACCTATTTTAAGTGGTTTTTAAATAAACAGCTTCCATAATGTCATACTTTTCAGAAATGTTCATTTCATGTAATAGGAAAGAAACATTTTACTTAAGAACAATCTCAGTATCCCAGTTTTCTGAAAATTGAGTTTATTTGACTTCTGTGTTTAAGAACTTGACTTTAAAAGCTGAATAGATTGGCCAATGAAACAAAATGAAGCAATTATCCCAATGGAAGTTCTAATTAGTAACTACATGTTTCCTGTTTCCTTAATGAGCTATTATCCCTGAAATTTTAACTGAATTGTTTTCTTTTTCTTTTTTTTGAAATTTCTTAGATTGACAGGAGACACTGGCCTCCTTGAATTTTCTTTGAAGGACATCAATTCTTAATAATATAGTTGAAATAATAATTATTTGGGATTCTTTGGTGGCTCAGATGATAAAGAACTTGCCTACAATGCCGGAGAACCAAGTTCAATTCCTGGGTCAGGAATATACCCTGGAGGAGGGCATGGCAACCTACTCCAGTATTCTTGCCTGGAGAATCCCATGGACAGAGGAGCCTGGCGGGTTATAGCCATGGGGTCACAAAGAGTCAGACATGACTGAGTGACTAACAACTTCAATAATTATTTATATGCTTTTTATTTTACTTTATCTTTTTATGACTTCCCTGGTGGCTCAGGTGGTAAAGAATCTACCTGCAATAAGGGAGACCCAGTTTCAAACCCTAGTTTGGAAGATCCCCTGGAGGAGGACATGGCAACCCACTCCAGGATTCTTGCCTGGATAATTCCATAGACAGAGGAGACTGGAGGGCTATAGTCCTTAGGGTAACAAAGAGTTGGACACAATTGAGCTACTAACACTTTTCCAGACATTAAGCTCCCTGCTGAAAGTAACAAACAATAGACCAATTGTATTGCTTCCCAGACTTCAGCCTTTGGACCTTTGTTTGAAATTAAGAAGAGTAGAGTGGAATATGTGTTTTATTCTAATTCATACATTCTGTGATACTTAGGAAGCTAAGTTTAATACACCTTCTGAATGTCACCTATTTTAAATGGTTTTCTTAATGTCATACTTTTCAGAAATGTAATGTTCATTTTATAAAATAGAAAGGAAACTTTCTACTTAAAAAAACTCAGAAGCCCAGTTTTCTGAAAATTAAGTTTATTTGACTTCTGTGTTTGAGAACTTGTCCTTACAAGCCAAATAGATTGGCCAATGAAACAAAATGAAGCACTTATACCAACAGAAGTTCTAATTAGTAGCTACATGTTTATTGTTTCCTTAATGGGCTATTATCACTGAAACTGAATTGTTTTTTCGTTTTTTTGAAAATTTTTAGATTGACAGGAGACACTGGCCTCCTTGAATATTCTTTTAAGAACATCAATTCTTAATAATATAATTCAATTCATATCTATGTATATGTTTTTCAATTTACTTTATCTTTTTAATTGCAGGATAAATGTTTTACAATTTTGTGTTAGTTTCTGCTGTACAACAATGTGAATGAGCTATAAGTATACATACATCCTCTCTCTTGAGCTTACCTCCCACGGACCCCCATGCCACCCATCTGGGTCATCAAAGAATACCAAGCTGAGCTCCCTGTGCCGTTCAGCAGTTTCCCCCATCTATTTTACACACGGTGGTGTATATATGGGGGGGGAGGGGTGGGGGCGGGGTTTCCCAGTGTATATATGTCAATAGTCTATAGTTTACTTAATTTCTTCCATCAGTGACTTCCTCAAGGGTAAAGTTGTTGTTCAGCTGCAAAGTTGTATCCAACTCTTTGTGATCCCATGGACTATAGCTCGCCAGGCTCCTCTGTCCATGGGGTTCTCCAGGCAGGAATACTGAAGTGAATTGCCATTCCTTTCTCCAGGATATCTTCTGGAACCAGGGATTAAACTCATGTCTCCAGATTTGGCAGGCAGATTCTTTTTTACCACTGAGCCACCAGGGAAGCTCCAAGGGTTAAGTAGGGACAATAAAATTTTGCCTTAAAAAAATGTGAAAATTATATAATCTAATGAATGAATAGCACTTCATAAACTATAAAATAGAGTACAAATGTAAAGTGTCAGCTCTGCTAACCTAGGTTATTTGGACCTATTATTTTGTCGTCATTCTTGCCTTGAGTTTTCCCTGGCACATGCTCCCTCCCAAAGACTGTCCTATTCACACATCACAAACTCAATAGTTAGGGTGGAAGGGAGTAAACATGTTCTTGCCTAACAATGTAAATGCTATTTGATAGAAATTAAGACTCCTCTTAAATGATCAAATAGTTGTTGTAAGTATTAGACATTTAGGTTTTCCAATGTTTTAATTAAAAGGATTAAAACTCAGTGGATTAGAGATTATTTCCATGACAACTAATTTTTCCCTTTCCTCTTCAGCACATTAAACTGTATTTCTTTATTGATTCTTTTATTTTTTTATTCTTTTAAATGAAAATTAACTTTTTTTCATCTCAGACTACTTAAACATCAAACACTGCAACATATAATGAATTTGAAAAATTCAATTCACAAGAAAGAGTGGAAAAATAATAGCAAGAGAGTCCCCATAAACAATATAAATATTGAATAAAACTGTAAGAAGGAAAATACAGTGAGGTCTGTTTAGTACTGTTCACACTGTCTTCAAAAGAGGGCCTGAAAATCACCAATTTGCTGCAGTTTGGTGAAGTTTTTGTTAAGTTATATCAATAGGACTCTGCTTTGTGTATGAGGGCAGCTTCCCTGGTGGCTCAGATGGTAAAGAATCTGCCTACAATGCAGGAGACTGAGACTGATCCCCAGATCAGGAAGATCCTGGAGAAGGTGTCTACCCACTCCAGTGAATTCAGTGGACTGAGGAGCCTGGTGGGCTACAGTCCACAGGGTCACAGTCAGACACAACTAAGCGACTAACACTTTTGCTTTCTTCAGGGAATGATTAACATCAGAAATTTTTGTGTGACACACCTATAGAAATCAAATTCAAGAAGAGCTTCAATTTATTCAAAAAGACATCTCTTGCATTAATCATCTTTCCAAAAGAAAATACCCTTACTTGATGCATCTTGGAGAACTCAAGTCCTATTCCAGCTCAAACACGTGTGTAAAAGGGAAACACAAAGTGTGTTTTGTTTCTGCCTGAGTCTGGTAAATAAATAAATAAATGTGTGTATATGTTTTAAGAAAATGTAATATAAAATCAAAATAAAATGTGATATTTTTCCTGACATGATAGTTAAGAATTCTTTTAATGAAATTGAGCTTGGTTTCACAACTAATACAATGCTTTCAAGTGAATAGATGAACCCCAAGGGAATTTTCACCTAATCGGATACCTGGTAAGAAGCCATTACTTCCAGACCTTTACAGTTACCAGGAACGAAAAATACCTGCACTTTATCCATATGGAGGGCTACGCTTGGTAACAGAATCACTTGTTTGTGTATCCTCAGTCATGTCTGACTCTTTGCAACCCCATGGAGTGAAGCCTGCCAGGCTCCTCTGTCCATGGGATTTCCCAGGCAAGAATACTGGAATACGTTGTCATTTCCTTCTCCAGGGGACCTTCCTGACCCAGGGACTGAACACACATCTCCTGCATTGGCAGGCGGATTTTTTGCCACTAGTGTCACCTGGGATGCTTAGGGTCATAATGCTGCTATGAAAACTAACAATCCCACTCTGACAGTTTGAGGCTATTTATCGAAACAAAGTCTTTCCTTCACTGTGGTCATCCTGAAGTCCGCACCCTGTAAATTTCATGATTCAGCAGCCGCAGACAGTGTCTTTGTGCAAGCCATACATGAAAGACCTTCTCTGCTGTCGGAGTTTACATTTGTTTCCCTCCTAAAGAAAAGATTAGCCTTTAAGAAGCTGCTTCTGTGATGAGGGAGCAAAAAGTCCCAGGCAAGCTTCTATTACTGCTTGTCATCCAGGAAGCTATCAGCATGGGAATAGCCTCACCATGCTCACTGGACATTTCTTAAATCTGTCAGTGGTCAGAGAGCTTAGTTTAACTAGGAAGGTAAACTGATATAGATAAGATAGATAGATAGATAGGAGAAACTTTTGAATGATAATCCTGGCTGTGCTGTGGATTCCAAGATATGGCGAGGTAATTCATAGACACAAGCTGTCCAGGAAAGTTTCTAGGGCAAGGGTTGTGTGATTTAGCACAAGGGCATTTTGTGCTGCAGTTATAGCCTCTCAGAGAAGGCACCAGGGATTTGCTGTCCCCTAGTTATTGCCCATAGTGTGGTTGGCTAAGAACTGTCTCTGCCAATTAAAGATGTCTGGAGAGAAGCAACAGAGCCTTCTGAGGCTCAGTGTGTTTGCTTTGTCCAGCTGCCTCTCACACTTCTTTCAAAACAGCTTCCTAAGCTTTTGTGTGGGCCTTTTAAACTAATGCAACTTGTCTTCCTTGGCCTTTTAATAGAAACTGCTTCTGCTCCTTATTAAATTGATCTTCTTAGATGGGGCAGTGCAGGGGAGCAAGCTTGGCATTTAATTGTCCAGAGACTTGACAAGCCCTAATCCTGCTTTTATTACTTGGGCATTGTCTGTCTTGGCTTGTCTACATTAAAAGCCTTGTTTCTCCTACTTTGAGTGAGACAAATGGAGAGAACCCATTAAATGCTGAATATGTCTACTCTAAATGTAACAAAAGCAGCTAAGTCACATAGGAGTGCTGATTTGACTTTTTTCAAAGTTTTGAGTTAAGGAAGTAGGTAATTCTCTTGCTTCCTTAATTGGTACAATCTTTCTTTACTGATGTAGATACAACCAGTCCTCATTTGTAATTGCTTCTGAACTTGGGGAATGTTGGCCTAGTTTTGGGTTTTTTGTGGTTTTTTTTTTTGGTTTTATTTTTTCTCCACATAATTGTGCATTGCTTAAATATTTTTAATAATGTTTTGCCAGAATTTCAATGCTAAAAAGTATATCATGCCAGGCAGAGCCTACTGGCAGAAGAAGGGGGAAATAAAACAAAACAAAATAGGAAATCAAGAGAAAGAACCAGTCTGGAAGAAAGTTTCGCCACTTTTTCTTCTTAATGTAGATCTTTTAGCTAAGGAATTTCTGCCATCTTGTGAAAACAGAGAGCACTGTATGAGCAAGTTGCCAGCAGCCCCGCAAAAGCCAGAAACTCAGGATCTGAAGAAAGGGGACTTTCTAATATATGGACTTGATAGTAATGTTAATACCAAGTGAACTAAAATTTATTTAATGCTGGTAGCTTTTTCCCAGTAGCTCCAAATCATACATGTAGGGAAAAAGCAAATTAGCCAAGATGGCATAGTTAGTCTCTCTCTCCCCACAGCCTCTGGCTCTTGCCCCAAGTTTTGTAAATAATGATTACGTAAGAGCTGAGGTCACTTACATCACTGTGCATGCGCATCACGAGGTACTCACTGGGCCACGGGCTACTTTTGTTCTGTAAGTATGTATGAGAGTCACCTGGAAAAAGCCCTGGAGGGTTGTGTGCAGTTACGTTGTATTATGTTGTGTCTGCTGCTGTGGCTGCTGGGCCAGCTAGGAGAGAATAAACACATCTGCAATTCCTATGGCTCCTCGCATTTTCTTCCAGCCTCCTAGCTCACGCCTTGCCTACCACAGGTTCAGCAAATAGTGCACACAGTGAGATACAACTGGACAACTGGTGCTGGGAGCAGCACCAACAATACAAAGCATTATTGAATGGTGATTTATCTTAACACTCTGTGTCAATTGGTTTTCTCATTGAGGGGAAATTTACCAATGTTTTATTTTGATAATGGAATATGTCAGGATAAAAGAACAAGCAAACCATGCCTAATTTAGAGCTTTTTGTACAATCAAATGACCTAACATGTTTACTTGAAGGGTATGTCTCCCTCAGGTGAGTGCTCTGAACAAGCATGGGCACCTTAGAGAAAGAGAGGTACCATCAGAGGGCTCCCCAGCTAGATCCATAGCATGACCAGGCCATTTTAAATCTTGGAAATATCCTTCAGGAAGTAGAAGATCCAGGGGCATTGTAATTTTAAGCGCCATTTTAGTTATGATGTCACAGCCTCTGACTAGGGCAGAATAATTCAGGTTTTCAAAGTTTAGGAGGATGTGATGTCCATCTGGATTCTTTCTTTCCCTTGTGGGTCAACATTTCTCAAAATACCTTCCTGAAAATACTAGCTTTGAGGGATTTTTACAGTTATTCTTAAATGGGCAGAGTGGGAGCAGGCCGTTTTCCTGTCAAAAAAAAAAAAAACTTAGCACATGTTAGGTTGAGCAAAGATAAATAGATTTCTTTATTGCAAGAGCCTTTAACATACTACTGAACTCTGCGAAACTTTAAGAAATATGGATACAGGGTCTCCTGAAGAATGATTTTAAGGGAAAGCATTTCTCAAGAGCAGCATTCCATTTGGGGTCAAACATGCAGGATTATGTCCTGTCCTGTGTGTGTGCTCAGTCGTGTCTGACTCTTTTGTGACCCCATGGACTGTAGCCCTCCTCTGTCCATGGAATTTTCCAGGCAAGAATACTGGAGTGGTTTACCATTTCCTTCTCCAGGGTTGGAACCTGGGTCTGCTGCATTGCAGGCAGATTCTTTACCACCAGCGTCACCTGGGAAGCCCATGCAAGATTATAACTCAGTTATAATGCCTAGTTTATGCCACAAAAAAGAGTGAGCTGGGATTAACAGTATAACCTTGACTCTTAGGAATAATGTTTGGTTTTTGCTTACTGCCATGTTATGCACTGGGAATACAACTATGTCACTGAAAACTGGATAAGAACCAGATGAATCTTTTGTATTTATTAATACAAATCTTAAGATATGTGGGTAATACTGTTAGGGATGGTAGTGGTGGTGACGGTGCTTTCTTCCAAGCTAGTCAAAATGAAAACAACAACAAAAAAACAGAATTAAAAAAAAAATGATTAGAATCAAAGAGAAGTAATGAATTCTTTTTTATATGTCTTCTTTAGAAGCCAAGAATTCACACAAATGATAACATTTTCTGAATTTATAAATTTCTGGAAAGCAAAGAATATTTTTACTCATATTTGTACATCCTATAATGCTTACTCTGGTCTCTTGCATCTGTTATATAATTGATGATGCTTTTAACTGAATTTCTCATCAGAAAACAGTCAACACACATCATACTATTAGAATGTCCTAATTTACCTGCAAAGATGAAAAACTAAAATTAAACTTTTCTCTAAAACATTTTGAGTTTGAAGTTTCAGAAATACAAGGTAAAACATTTTGAAAGATTTTCTTTTAAAATTTGAAATGTACCAAACTAATTTAAATGAGACAATAGGATTACTTTTTATTTGCTGTAAACCTAAATGTTTTTGTCCCATCAGCATAAGTAATAATCCTAAACCTTCTGGTTATTCTAAGTAAACATAATCCTATCTTATTCCTTCTTATAAAGCCACAGACACCCAAGAGAGATTTGTGCTTCTTTATGTTTTCCTTAAATTCTATTAAATGGAAGCATTGAAAGAAAGTGAAAGAGTGAAAATGAAAGTCTTATTCTGCAAACCCATGAACTATACAGCCCATGGAATCCAGGCCAGAATACTGGCGTGGGTAGCCTTTCCCTTCTCTAGGGGATCTTCCCAACCTAGGGATTGAACCCAGGTCTCACGCATTGCAGGCAGATTCTTTACCAGCTGAACCACAAGGGAAGCCCAAATGGAAGCATTGGTGTTTGTCAGTTATGGGATAATTGCAATAGAGTATATGGTGATAACATTTATCATGGATGTGAAGTAAGTTGTATGCTCAACCTAGATCTCAAGATGGAATACAAAATAAAGGGGACATACGACACAAAAAGTGAATGCCATTATTATTTGATTGAAGAACATTTTAAAAGTAAAACTAAGTTAAAAAAATTAAACTTAATTTGAACACTAGGTACAATTTATTAATAACAAAAGTTGAGAAAGACTAACACTGAGGATGATTGAAGAATTAGATACTGAGGCAGAAAGGTCATTTTAGCACCATGAAGCACCTTAAAAAAAAAGAAGAAGAAGAAGGAAATAAAAAAATGAAAGAAAAATAAGTATAGTTATTATAGTATTTATTTAGAATTCAGGACTAGGTAGTATTTATTATTTTACTTTACTATTGATACTTTTGGATTTTTATAGCCACTTATTTCTTTGGATATAGTTCTAAGGACTCATTTTTTAAAAATTATTGCTGTTTTTCTATCTCCTTTATTTAAAACTGAAACAATAGAAAGGCTGGGAAAATTCCTTCTTATACCTTCTTGGGTCTCTAGATCATATAATACAATAAAAAATTGATTTCAAGTATCATGTAGATGTGTATTTTTGTTGTTGTTGTTGGCTTTTTTTTTTTCCCCAGGAAAGTGAGCTTTAGTGGCCTGAAATGAAAATAATGTTTCATTCTAATGAAAGATACCTTGCGGTTATATTATAACATTGTGCTGCATGTGGCTCCCCAAGAGAAGGATGGCAGAGATTCTTTTAAATTTCATTTTCCAAGACCTAAGCAAGAGATCAATACTATAATCTTCCCTTTTCAAGTCACATAAATTTCCAGTAACTGCTTTCTTGAATTAGTACATATGAATTCAATTTAGAAAAAAACAATTATTTTGAAGCCTAGAAGAGACTTCTTTTCACAATAAAAGGGGTTCAAGAAAAACCAACATAGGAATTCTTTTCTCCAATTCCACTGCATTAGCTCCTGATGACTATCCCAGCTAATGACTATACCGTTCACTTGTATAGTACTTTATTTTCAAAGTATGGCATTTTCTTTATTTCATGAGAGTTGCACAATGAGTGTGCAAAGCAGATCAGAATGAAGAGAAAGTGAGGTCCTGAGAGAGTAAAATGACTTGTAGAATGTCACAAAACTAATTGATGACAAGACCTGGATTGTCACCTTGGTTTAAAGTCTGGTTTTTTTGTTCGTTGTAAGTAGAATGTCTGCATTTCAGGGTAGATAATCCAATCCAGTAGTTTAAAATAATTATAATAATTAGCATCTATATAATACCTTCCACTTTACAGAGTTTCTCTTATTTAATGTTCAGGGCAATGTTAGCCATAACAAGGTTTTCATCCTTGTCCTCATTTTACAGATGAGGGAAACTAGGCTCAGAGATCTCATATGACAGCCTAGACTGGAACAGACTTGGGATTGAACTTCTGCCTTTAAACTTCTGTTCACTTTTCATTACTCAGCTGGCCAGTAGCTCAGCAATCCAAAAAAATGCTTATGCTCAAATTTAATGGTGTGCGTTTTTCATGTTGGAGAAAAAGTACACTCCTAACTCTGTCTTTCTGAAGGAGACATTAAATTTGGTTTACATTCCCCTGAGCCACTATCTGTAAGTGCAGAGAGAACTGACCCAGAAAATGACAGGACTAACCCACATTTAGATAACTCTGAGCTTTATTTCCACTTTCCTTAAGATATTTATATTTCTAAGTAGCAAAGGGTCAGAGTCTGGAAGCCGGGAATAATATTTCAAATTTGACTTGATTTGTTTTAGATGTGTTTTGTCTCTGCCTTACAACACCACATTGATTTTGCTTGGTTTCTTTCTTTAAAGTATGTCCTTTAAAATTGTTGTTCTTTTTAAAAAGTTTTTTTGAAAATTTGTTCATTCTAAGACCCAATGTTCTTTAATGAATGAATTAGATTAGATATGGGCACCTCTACAAGGTAGAGACTATCTTTATTCCTGTAAAATAAGCAAATTATGCCCCAGACTCCCGGAAGAAGACCAGGGAATAGAATCCAGAGCTATTCACTCTGAGGACTCACATTTTTTACTACCTCATCCCACTGCTTCCTGGGAGTCACCCCAGAGCTGAAATATTCCCCAGAATCCTTTATTAATGACTCTCACTGAAATAAATGTGAGATTTTTGACCAGCCCAAATGCTCTAAAAATGAGGGCCTGACATTCCTGTGAGGGCCTAACATTCCTGTGAGGAAAGTTCTGTAGTGCTGGGGACACATTGTATTTGGATCCTTGGACCCGTAAGACAGATAACTATGTTTGAGTCTTTTCACATCAAAAGATTTTCTGAATATTATTCTAGTACTTTGGCATCTTCCACAAACATCATTCTTCCATGAATCTAGATCAGGCAAGATTCTGTGCAGTAGCGTTCCAGTGGAGAGATTGATAAGGAATATCTTTTTGTATGATATTCTTCATTTATATTAACTGCCATTGGCTTTGTTTAGAAATTGAAATATAAAACAATGTTTGTTTTTTTCCTGAAAACTGGCAAAATTAGAAATTGTTTTTGTAGATAAGCAGAAGCGCATATATGCCCAGGTTAATATAATAGACTATTGCAAATTGGGATGTTAGAAAAGCATTTTGTGGATCCTTGGATGAAGTATTGCTGCTTGTTTTTGAAGCCAAAGATGAAAGGTACATGAGAGAATCACATCTTCCCCCACACCTAAAACTACCTTTTCACTGCATAAAACGTGGTCATTGTAATATATTAGAAGCAAAACTTAGAAGAAAATGTAGTAGTTTAATAATTGAAAAGTACAAGCATACCTTGTTTTATTGTGCTTCACTTTATTATGCTTTGCAGATAGTTTTATTTATTTATTTTACAAATTGGAGGTTTGTGGCAATCGTGCATCAAGCAAGTCTATTGGCACTATTTTTCCAATTGCATTTACTCACTTTGTCTCTCTGTATCACATATTCATAATTTGTACAATATTGCAAACCTCTTCATTATCATTATATTTGTTACAGTGATTTGTGATCAATGATCTTTGATGCTACTATTATAATTTTGGGAGGCATCCTGAACTGCATCCATATGAGATGGCAAACTTAATTGATAAATGCTATGTTCTGACTGCTCCACCAACTGGCCATTACTCTGTCTCCTCCTCCTTGGGCTGTCCTATTCCCTGAGATACAACAATATTGACATTAGGCCAGTCAATAACTCTAAAATGACCTCTAAGTGTTCAAGTGAAAGGAGAAGTTGCACATTCCCTATTTTAAATCAAAAACAAGAAATGACCAAGCTTAGTGTCAAAAGCTTAGATAGACTGAAAGTGAGGCCTCTTGCATTGAACCATTAGCCAAGTTGTGAATGAAAAGGAAAAGTTCTTGAAGGAAATTAAAAGTGCTACTTCAGTGAACACACAAATAATAATAAATAAATAAAGTGAAATAGCCTTGTTGATGATATGGAGAAAGTTGTAGTGGTCTGGATAAATCAGACTGGCCACAGCATTCCCTTGAATCAAAGCCTAATCCAGAGCAAGGGTCTAACTCTCTTCAATCTTATAAAGGTTGACAGAAGTGAGGAAGCTGCTGAAGAAACATTTGAAGCTAGCAAAAGTTGGTTCATGAAGTTTAAGGAGAGAAGCCATCTCCATAACACAATAGTGCAAGGATGAAGCAAGTGCTAATGTAGGAGCTGCAGCAAGTTTACCTAGAAGATCTAGCGCAGATCATTAATGTAAGTGGCTGCCCTAAACAACATATTTTCAATGTAGACAAAAAAGCCTTCTATTGACAGAAGATGCCATCTAAGACTGTCATAGCTAGAGAGGAGAAGTCAATGCCTGTCTTCAAAGCTTCAAGAGACAGTCTAACTCTCTTGTTAGAGGCTGATGCAACTGGTGACTTGAAGTTGAAGCCAATGCTCATTTATCATTCTGAAATTCCCAGGGCCCTTCAGAATTGTGCTAAATCAATTTACCTGTGCTCTATAAATGAAACAACAAAACCTGGATGACAGCACATCTGTTCATAGCATGGTTTACTGAATATTTTCAGTCCACTGTTGAGACCTACTGCTCAGAAAAAAAAAAAAAAAAAAATCCTTTCAAACTAATACTGTTCACTGACAATGTACCTGGTCATTCAAGAGATGAGAGTTATACTGCTTTCATGCCTGCTAACACAACATCCATTCTGCAGCCCATGGATCAAGGAGAAATTTTGGCTTTCAAATCTTATGATTTAAGAAATTCCTTTGGATGGATCTGGGCAAAGTAAATAAAAAACTTGCAAAGGATTCACCATTCTAGATGTCATTAAGAACATTCATGATTCATAGGAATAAATCAAAATATAAACATTCACAAGAGTTTGGAAGAAGCTAATTTCAATCCTTATGATGACTGAGGGGGTTAAGATTTTAATTGAGGAAGAAACTGACAATATGGTAGAAATATCAAGAGAACTAGAATTAGAAGTGGAGCCTGAAGATTGGACTGAATTGCTACAATCTCATGATAAAACCTGAAGGGATGAGGAATTGCTTCTAATGAATGAGCAAAGAAAGTATTTTCTTGAAATGGAGTGTACTCCTTGTGAAGATGCTATGAAGACTGCCAAGTATTTAGAATATTGTGCAAGCTTAGTTGATAAAGCAGTGGCATGGTGTGAGAAAACTGATTCTTCTTTTGAAATAAATTCCACTATGGGAACAATACTATCAAACAGCATTGCATTCTACAGGATTATACATGAAAGGGTCAATAGATGCAGCAAAATTCATTGTTGTCTTATCTTAAGAAATTGCCACAGCTATCCCAACCTTCAGCAGCCACACCCGGATCAATCAGCAACCACCAACATCAAGGCAAGATCCTCCACCCACAAAAGGATTACCGCTCTCTGAAGGCTCAAATGATGTTTAGTATTTTTTAGCAATAAAATATTTTTAAATTAAGGTATATAAATTGCCTTTTGACATAATGCAGTTACACACTTAATAGACTACAGTATACTATAAGCATAAATTTTATGCACCGAGAAATAAAATCATTTGTCTGACTTGCTTTATTGTGATATTCACCTTACTGCAATGGTCTGGAACCAAACCCATAATGTATCCAATGTATGCTAGCATAGAAAATTGATTTGATAATTAGATATACTAAGTGTTTCTTAACCTCATTCTTTGGTAAATTGATTTTCAAGAAAATAAAAGATTAAGAAAGGGATAGCAACCATTCAATTTGGGGGAAATTTTTTAATATATCTTTGGAATAAGCCACACCACTTTTCAGTTTTAAATGGATGTTCAGAGACTCAAGACAGCAGATCTCTCTTTTCCAGCTCTTTCCCTGAAGCCCCAAAGAATCTAAAACTCCAGTCCCAACTGATATGACCAGATTGCAATGCTGATACTCCAGCTAGAATCTGCACTTGGCAAGTTCTGCACATATATCACCCCTTGATGGAAACATTAATATTCAAGCTACATCCAACCTTCCTTCTCCTTCTTCTCACCCTCCTTATGTTCTTTTCATCTATTCCTTGTCCACATTGTACATAGCCCTTGCCAGGGCTCTTTGACCAAATTATTTAAGTTTACACCTCATAGCATCCCACCATCCTCCTCAATGACATCTCACACTGTCCTGAACTTACACCTATATCTTCAAGCACTTCAGCCTCAGGGCCACCGTATTCTGTTGCTATCCATCTTATGCCGTTGTCCTTGATGACTGTCAATACTGATCCCCCCTCCTCCTCTGCACCCTTCACTCTGGGGCCATTCATTTCTATTCTTTCTTAGACACTCACCACTATGGTCAAGCCATTGACTTCTTTATCACTGAGACCTTTTATTCTTTTAATACCTGAATATTGAAATGTTCCTTTTGACCGTAACATCTTTTCTCTTGTGTTCCTCCTTTCCAACACTCCTCATCCCATACTGACTGGCATCTGGGTCGTGATTAAGATTCCATCCTCCATCAGCATGACAGGCCTTGGCCAACCTGAGATGGTAACTCCATGCATGCCTGGAGACAAAACTGAAGCAAATAAGCGATATATGTAAAATGTCAGAATGTTTAGAATTCGGGCATTGGGTTTATGAATGCACAGGGGGGAAAAATACCTAGTTGACTTCAAAGAAACTTTAAAAAAAATAATAATTGTTACAACAAAGCGTGGAAAAACTAATGTAGAAAGACAAAGAAAAAAAGGGTCTAAGAGCCTATCAGTTCCTGTAGCCATTGGCAGTGACAGCTCACACAGTGACTTTTTAAAAAGATAGTGAAGAAACATTTACCTCATTCTTCTCAGAGGACAGTGACACAATGAAAACTCCTCCAATTTATCATCTTTCCTCTTCCACAGGCTCTTCTTTCTTCTCTGATTCAGACGCAGATCCCAGCTCTTTCAGTAGCATCAGCACCAGCACAGATGACAATTCCAAGAATGAACCACCAAAGAAGAGATGAAATTGCTCCAGCCATATTGGACTCATGAGATGAAAACACTGATGTGATTTTTAGAAGAGAATTTAAAAGTGTGTTAAGGCCAAGTAGGTCACTGCTCAAAATTCCTAGAGTTTAAAATTTTCTAAATTTTTGCATAGTAAGAGCATAATCATAATTACTAGTGGAGTACTTATATACTTTTTATTTTAAGGGTAAATCTTGGTTTTCTTTTTCATCTTTAAAATGTATCTTTAGAACTTAATCAAAACTGAATTCCAGAAAATTTATTTTTCTAATGAATTGTTATCTTTTCTCCCTGTGAATCAAATGTTATTGGTATATATCAGACATATGTTTAGTATATCTTAGTGGTATTTATCAGATATGTTTTCAGGATAGTACGTCAGAATATCTGGCAGTGAATTCCTAATGAAAGGCTGAATGTTTTTTCTCTAAAATGATGAGCAAGACTAGGGCACTCACTTTCAACACTCTTGTTTAACGCAGTGCTGGAAATCCAAACCAGAGCAATTAGGCAAGAAAAAGACAGACTTTCAAATCAGGAAAAAAGAAGTAAGATTGTCTCTGTTTCTAAAGGACATGATCTTATATATAGAAAAGTCCAAAGATGCCACCAAAAAACTGAACTAATAAATTCAGTAATGTTGCAGGATACGAAAACCAGATGCATATTATTCAGTCATAAAAAGAAGGAAATCTTGCATTTGAGATGTAAGATGGATGAACCTTGCAGGCATTATGTTAAGCAAAATAAGTCAGACAGAGAAAGATATATACTGCATAATCTCACTTATATGTGGAATCTAAAATGTCATACTCATAGGAACAGAGTGGTTGTTACCAGGGCTTGAGAGATGGCGAAACTGGGAAGATGAGAGTTGAAGGGTAAAACTTTCAGTCACAAGATGAATAAGTTCTGGGGACCTAATGTACAGCATGGTGACTAAAGTTAACAACACTGTATTAAATACTTGAAATTTTCTAAGAGAATAGATTTTAAATGTTTTTAGCACAAATACGTACACAAGGTTTAAGGAGACAAACAAACTTCCTAGATGATTAGTTTTTTAGGAGTTACTGAAATCAGAAACAGGAGAGGGTACTAAAAAGACATACAGGAAATTTCAGATAATTATTATGCTCTTTCTTAATATGAAAGAGACATTTACTCTGACAACAGAGACAATCCCTGAAATGGCATCAGCACTATGAAAAACTTATTAATGCATGTGTTTTAACTGTGCAATAAAGAATTTAGGGAAACTGGAAGCAAGTATTGACTTTGGCTTCATCTTAACTAAATATCATAGAGAAGGAAATGGCAACCCACTCCAGTATTCTTGCCTGGAGAATCCTATGGACAGAGGAGCCTGGCGGGCTACAGTCCATGGGGTCACAAAGAGTCAGACATGAATGAGCAATACACACAATAACTGAGTATCATATGAGCCGTGTGAACTGGATTGATAGATATATTCAGAAAAGAAAAATAATAAAATATAACTTTCCCTGAATTAGTCAGGTGCTTGTGATATGTAACAAAGTCTGCACATTTTTTTCCACATTACATTGATAAAGCCTGAAATCCATAGGTGATAAGTGTTGAACAAATGGAAAAAATGAAAATGAATGAAACTGCTATACAAGTAGGTAACACTATAGCGCATATTCAGTCCAGTTAGTCACAGATCCACTTTAGTCTGAAGTTAGAGAAAAGAATGCTTGAATCCCTTGTGAAAAGCTTGTGAAATTAAGGGCAATATACTCTGAACCCACACTTCTGACTCTAAGGACTTCTGTTAAGGATATGCAGTTGGCACTGGACCTAGGAAATTCTAGTTGCTATGGTCTGAATGTTTGTGTCTCCCCAAAATTCATGACAAACCTAGACAGCATATTGAAAAGCAGAGACATCACTTTGCTGCCAAAGTGATGTAGTCAAAGACAAAGTGATGTAGACACATGTAGTCAAAGATATGGCTTTTCTAGTAGTCACGTACAGATGTGAAAGTTGGACCACAAAGAAGGCTGAGCACAGAAGAATTGAGGCTTTTGAAATGTGGTGCTGGAGAAGACTCTTGAGAGTCCCTTGGACAGCAAAGAGATCAAACCAGTCAATCCTAAAAGAAATCAACCCTGAATATTCATTGGAGGGACTGAGGCTGAACCTGAAACTCCAATACTTTGGTCACCTGATGTGGCCAAAGAGCTGACTCACTGGAAAAGAACTTGATGCTGAGAAAGATTGAAGCCAGGAGGAAAAGGGGGATGACTGAGGATGAGATTGTTAGGTGGCCTCACCGACTTGATGGATATGAGTTTGAGCAAACTCTGGGAGATGGTGAAGGATAGGGAAGTTTGGCATGCTGCAGTTCATGTGGTTGCAAAGAGTCGGACATGACTTAGTGACTGAACAATAACAACAAAAATTTCAGACTCTGAAATCCTAATTACCAATGTGATGATAGACAGGGACTTTGGGAAGTAATTAAGTCTTGAATGAGATTAATGCTCTCATCAGTTCTGTCAGTTCAGTTGCTCAGTTGTGTCTGACTCTTTGTGACCCCATGAACCGCAGCACGCCAGGCTTCCCTGTCCATCACCAACTCCTAGAGCTTGCTCAAACTCATGGCCATTGAGTCAGTGATGCCATCCAACCATCTCATTCTCTGTCGACCCCTTCTCCTCCTGCCTTCAATCTTTCCCAGCATCAGGGTCTTTTCCAATGAGTCAGTTCTTCACATCAAGTGGCCAAAGTATTGGAGTTTCAGCTTCAGCATCAGTCCTTTCAATGAATATTAAGGACTCATAAAAGACTAATTAAAAAACACTTTCATAAAAGAGACCTAAGAGAGCTCCCCTGCCCCTTCCACTG
The DNA here is from genome assembly GCF_019320065.1 of Cervus canadensis. Taxonomy (NCBI): domain Eukaryota; kingdom Metazoa; phylum Chordata; class Mammalia; order Artiodactyla; family Cervidae; genus Cervus; species Cervus canadensis. The sequence continues at coordinate 38,805,155 of NC_057406.1, read as the reverse complement.
CGTGATGATGTAATGAGAAGTCTTCTACCTAGACAAGAGTCCTCACCAGTCCACATTGGCACCCTGACCTCAGCCTTTCAGCCTTCAGACCATTTGGAATAAATGTTTGTGGATTATAAGCCACCCAGTCTGTGGTGTTTTGTTATAGCAGTCTGGACTAAGTTGCTGGTTAAATAAGATAAGCAAAGAAAAACAGTTATTCTAGGCTAAAGCAATATTACTTTCCTCTAGTAATCTCTGGCACTTCCTTAGCCAATAGTGCAAACAGGTACTAATACATAGTTATCTATGGCCTTTCCTCTAGATCTGCATTTACCAAATTTTAGTGTCATAAGTATTACTTAGAGTACATATTACAACTCCTGGCTCTAGGCTTTTCAATGATATAGTGGATGTGGAGCAGGGCCCAGAAATCAGTATTCATAATCAGAACCAAAGGGGATGGCTATGGAAGTGTATTTAGGCTATATTTTGAGAAACACTAGTATGTGGGATTTCCATGACCACTTAGTACTTGATATCTTACAAAATTTATCAAGATAGTAAGAGCAGACACATTAAAATAGATTTCCCAGGAGAATTTGAGTCAAGGTCAGAGTAATTGGTCCACATTTCATGATCATAATAACTGTAGTTACTTGGTGAGGTGAGGAGGCTGGGTATGAGATGACCTTGGGAAATTTTTCAACAATGAGAAATTTCTCTCTGTCATAAAAATTCTGTCCTGACTGTTCACTTTTAGTTAGGTGAGAGGCAACCAGGTCTGAGCTGTCATGGATCCAAATGTTCACCACAACATAAACAAAATTTTTAATATTTTGGTAGTAAACCCCACGACTTACCTCTACATTTCTCCCAGGAATCCCCAAAAGGTCACATCTCTCAAAGAGGGTTACTGGAACCAAGAACAACTTTATCAAAAATTTTTTAAGAGGAACGTTTACAAGAAATTAGATTGCATTCAAAGCATGCACATTTTCCCAGTGAACATTTGTGGCTTCAGAGGGAATTTTCCATTTGCTTATCATCAGTGACACCTCTTTCTCATGTGTTGAATAAAAGCATTTGCCTCATCTCAGTTTCCTGGCTCCATCATAAAGACAAGAAATTTAGTGAAAGCAAATAAAGCTTTACCACATATTTTCAGTAATTAAGGATAAACTTGTTAGTTTATCTATTTAGATCAACTTTTCAGCTCTCTGTCTAAAGTGTTTGACACATTTATTTAAAATGAAAGCAGATGCTTGTTTTCTAAAATTATTGACATTTGGGGAAATTTTAAGAAATACCAGTCGCAGAAATAAAGGACCTTCATAATTTACTCAACAGCAGTGATCCTTTTGTGCTAGAAACTCCCTTAATTACTATGCCTTGGTTAATTTTTGTTACTGTTGTGGCTGGAGTTCTAAATAGCATCTCTCTCAGTTGTAAAATATTGTTTTCTTTTGTCTGACTGGCTAAACTATATATAGACTTAGACATTACCACTTTTCTAAATTACTATTTTTTGAGAATTAAATTCTAAATAGTCTGATAAGAATATTTTTCTAAAGCATCCATTTTTTTCCATGACTGGACCACACAGTTTGAATATGTTCTCCCGTTCAGAAAGAGGAAAATAGAATCATACTCTATGTAGCTTCCTTCAGGTTCAAGTTTAGTGAGTGCATTTTGAGAGATGCCATGGAAATAAAGCATTTGCCCCAATTTTTCTGCTTGACTCTTTATGGAATTGTGTTGAGGATGGTTTCATTATTACATGGATTTGAAGCCACACTCTCTATAGTTAGCACTGAGAGCAGATCACTTGCACAATTCCCCCCACCCTGGCAGTGGTGGGCAGTGTGGACTGCCCACAATGAGGGGCAGTAAAGGCACCCGACTTGTGTGGTGTGGGTGGTCTTTAACACCTCTCTCCCCAGCTGAAACCTGAGGGAGGAAATGATGGACAGTTCTGACACTGTCTAGTCACCAAGCTGCAGACAAAGAGATACCAGCGGCAGGACGCTTCTACCTGGGTGGCCTTGCAGTTCTGCACCACAAGCAGATGGAACTGGGCTAGGGAAGAGTTCCAAGCCAGCATCTCTTCAAAGCACACAAAATATTCATGCTAAGCTCTTTAGTGATTTGAAGGAAAGTGTAGAAATAATGTCCCCAGGAAGAGAAGGTTCCTGGAAGAGAAGGCAGTTGAGACCAGCCTGATTCACCTACCCAGTAGATAAACAGTCATTTGAAAACATGCCCATGGTTTTGGCTCAGGCAGATCGCTGCCAAACCCCAGCTCTGCTCTCACCAGATGTAGGATTTGGGGTAGGTGTTCCACCTCCATGAACCTCAGTGGCCGAATCTGTGAAAGATGCACACTAATCTCTACCTCTCTAGGTTCCTCTAAGGGTGCAATAAACATGCACACACTGTGCGCTTAGTGGGGCGTGGAGCACGTGGATCAATGTTAGCTCAATGTGCTCCACTCACCCTCTCCACATGCTCTACCCACCCTCTTCACCAATTCTTGCTGAAAATTTCCACCAGAAGCTTGATTAGCTGATTGCCCCCACCACAAAGGAAGAGGCTTTTACTATAAAGACACTGTGAGATGCAAATGTTGCTCCTTGAAATGGGATAAATATTCCATTTTTCCCTTGTATCAGAGCCAGATATTTTACATCCATTCCTTTTTAATACTTACAACATTTTTAGGATGCAGGCATTTTTATTATTTCCTTCTGTAGACTTTCTTCAGGCTCTATTTGCTGTACTTTATTTTCCTAAGATGAAAATTAAAATCACCGATTTTCAATCCTTTTTCCTAACATACATTTAAAACTTAAATTCCCTCTAACACTTTTTTAGCTGTACTTTGACTACTTTGACTATTTATTTAATAAAGACTGTCAATCTTTATTTTTACTGCTTAAAATATTTGCTAATTCCCAATGTGATTCTTATTTGAACCAGTGGTGAAATTTAGCCATGTATGCTTAATTGCTAATCAGTTGGAGACTTCTAGTTATGAGATACCTAGCTAATGATATTTATCTTAGTTTCTTTTTTGTTAGAAAAAATACCCTAAATGATGTCGAGCTTTTAAAATTTGTTGATGCTTGCATTATGGCCTGGCATATGGACTGGTTTGGTAAGTGCTCTATTGTGCACTTGAAAAGGCTGTTATCTGCCATTGTCAGCTTTGTTGTTGTTCATTCATTTAGTCGTGTTGGACTCTTTGCGACCCCATGGACTGCAGTACACCAGGCTTCCCTGTCCTTCACCATCTCTCTGAGCTTGCTCAAACTCATGTTCATTAAGTTGGTGATGCCATCCAACCATCTAGTCCTCTGTCATCCCCTTTTCCTCCTGCCTTTAATCTTTCCTGGTATCAGGGTCTTTTCCAATGAACTGGCTCTTTGGATCAGGTGGCCAAAGTATTGGAGCTTCAGGTTCAGCATCAGTCCCTCTAATGCCTATTCAGGATTTATTTCCTTTAAGATTGACTGGTTTGATCTCCTTGTAGTACAACGGACTCTTAAGAGTCCTGTCCAACTCCACAGTTCCAAAGTATAAATCTTTAGCACTCAGCGTTCTTTATGGTCCAACTCTCACATCAATACATGACTACTGGAAAAATCATAGCTTTGACTAGATGGACATTCGTTGGCAAGTGATGTCTTTGCTTTTTAATATGCTGTCTAGGTTGGTCATCGCTTTCTTCCAAAGAGAACAAGTCTTTAATTTCATGGCTGCAGTCACCATCTGCAGTGATTTTGGAGCCAAGAAAATAAAGTCTGACACTGTTTCCACTGTTTCCCCATCTATTTGCCATGAAGTGATGGGACCAGATGCCATGATCTTAGTTTTCTGAATGTTGAGTTTAAAGCCAACATTTTCGCTCTCCTCTTTCACCTTCATCATGAGGCTTTTTAGTTACTCTTCACTTTCTGCCATTAGGGTGGTGTCAGCTGCATATATGAGGTTATTGATATTTCTCCAAGAAGCCTTGATTCTAGCTTGTGCTTCATACAGCCCAGCATTTTGCATGATGTTCTCTGCATATAAGTTAAATAAACAGGGTGACAATATACAGCCTTGACGTACTCCCTTCCCAATTTTGAACCAGTCTGTTGTTCCATGTCTGGTTCTAACTGTTGCTTCTTGATCTGCATACAGGTTTCACAGGAGGCGGTAAGGTGGTCTGGTATTTCCATCTCTTGAAGAATTTTCCAGTTTGTTGTGAGCCACACAGTCAAAGTCTTTAGCATAGTCAATGAAACAGAAGTAGATGTTTTTCTGGAACTCTCTTGCCTTTTCTATGATCCAACACATGTTGGCAATTTGATCTCTGGTTTCTCTGCCTTATCTAAATCCAGCTTGAACATCTGGAAATTCTCAATTCGCTTACTGTTGAAACCTCGCTTGGAGCATTTGGAACTTTACTTTGCTAGCATGTGAAATGAGTACAATTGTGAGGTAGTTTGAACATTCTTTGGCATTGCCCTTCTTTGGGATTGGAATGAAAACTGACCTTTTCCAGTCCTGTGGCCACTGCTGAGTTTTCCAAATTTGCTGGCATATTGAGTGCAGCACTTGCACGGCATCATCTTTTAGGATGTGAAATAGCTCAGCTGGAATTTCATCACCTCCACTAGCTTTGTTCATAGTGATGCTTCCTAAGGCCTACTTGACTTTGCATTCCAGGATGTCTGGCTTGGTAAATTTGTTAATGTGTTATTCTGATTGTTGTTTTCTTCTTGGTTCTATGTGTTTATGCTTGCTCCATAGCTATGGAAAGAAGTGTATCAAAGTTTCAATTTGAGTAGACTGCATCCTACTGAATTTGAAGTGGTATCATCTTATGGTTTGGATTTATGTTTCCTTGAGACTAATGATTTGGGGCATCATTTCACATGTTTATTGCTACTTGTATATGTTCTTTGGAAAAATATCTGTTCAACTCCCTTGCCCATTTTCATTGTTTTTCTTACAGTTTTGTACAGATCTTCCTTGATCTATGATGAGATTATATCCCAGCAAATTCCCTGTAAATTGAAAGTGTCATAAATTGAAAATGTGTTTAATATACCAAGCATACCAAACATCATATCTTAGCTAGCCTACATTAAAAGTACTCAGAACACTTGTTTAATCTACAGCTTTGCAAAATCATCTAACACAAAGCCTACTTTATAATAAAGTAGTAAATACTCAAAAAATGGAAATATTAACTATTATTATTATAATAAGTGAGGCTAAAGATTACTCTTTTTTCTTTAGGAGCATGTATCTATGATTTGCAGTGTACTACAATCCAGACACATGAATTATTAAAATGTTCCTCAACAGCATTCAAAGGTAGGAAAACATACATAGGAAGATTTATGAAGAGCTGCTGCTGCTGCTGCTGCTAAGTCACTTCAGTCGAGTCCGACTCTGTGCGACCCCATAGACGGCCACCCACCGGGCGCCCCCGTCCCTGGGATTCTCCAGGCAAGAACACTGGAATGGGTTGCCATATCCTTCTCCAATGCGTGAAAGTGAAAAGTGAAAGTCAAGTCGCTCAGTCGTGTTCGACTCTTAGCGACCCCATGGACCGCAGCCTACCAGGCTCCTCCATCCATGAGATTTTCCAGGCAAGAGTACTGGAGTGGGGTGCCATTGCCTTCTCTGTATGAAGAGCTAGAAATACAGAAAATTATAATATTGTATTTTATTTGTTTAGCAAATATTTATCAAATTGCTACTATGTGGAGATCACTGGTGTAATCTCTGGATTAGAGAGCTAGATGAAATTAGTATGATATGGATCTTCCCCTTGTCAGTTTATCCCCTAGCAAGGATCACACATAAGTACATAACAAAATAAGAGAGTAAATGAAAGAAGGGAAATGCTGAGTGTGGCCTGCCCATGAAATTGGTAAGATTTGATGTTGCAAGTGAGAATTGTGATGCTGTAGTATTTAGGGAGTTAGTGCCTGCAGTGGTTATGGAATTGGAGTCAGACATGCCCAGGTTCAAATCCCAGCATTTTCACTAAGTAGCAGGGTTACTGGGCAAATGCTTTGACCTCCTAAACATTTTCTTTTTAATTTTATAATGAGAATGATCTTTCCAATTTCAAAATGTTTAATGAGAATTAAAGCATATTATGTAATACTAAGCATGATACCTAGCAGAAAGAAAATAGTCAATGATTAGGGAACTTTCTGGAGTGCTGGAAATGACTGGGGTGATGGTTACATGGGTGGGTGTGTGTGTCAAAACTCATTGAACTGTACATTTAGTTGTTCTTAATTGTATGTAAATTACCTAAATAATTTTGATTTTAAAAATTAACAGTTATCTCTTACAGAGGTAATTCTTGGGCTTGATGACATCTTTTTAGAAAAGTTTTATAAACCATTTGCAAAGTGGCATGGACCAAATTTGCTAGCCTGAGTCTTCAGTACCTAATGACTCCCTAAAAACTCCCAGGCAATAATAGAGTCTTCCTGCAGTGCAGAACCCCCGCATGTCAAGGCTCTGCATCAGGTAGCACTCCTACACTGTGATGGTTAGTCTTATGTGTCAACCAAGAGGGTGTTTCGGGATGAGATTAACACTTAAAAAGATGAACCTTGAGTAAAGCAGATTGCCTTCCATAATGTAATTGGGTCTCATCCAATCAGCTGAAGGCCTCAATAGAACAAAAGACCAGCCTCTCCCAAGCAAGAGGGAATTCCCCAGCAGACTGCCCTCAGACTTGAAATGGAACATCAACTCTCCTGGGTCTTCAGCTAGCTGACCCAAACTACAAATTTATGAGTCTCCAGCCTCATTATATGAACCAGTTCTCTTCTTTCATATATACACAAGCTATTGGTTTGTTTCTCTAGAAAACTCTGACTAATCCATATACTAAAGTAAATTACATGATGAGCTGCATGACTTTGAGGTGGTTCAGTCCCTTAGGACTTTTAGAAGCAAAGCTTCCTGGAAAAAAAGCAGTTTCTAGTGAATGACTTTGATGACACTTTATGATTTGGAAAATGAAGGTGGGAGGGACCTGAAATATTTAAGTTCATCATCTGTGTTTACTGCCAGGTACTCTACTAGAGTCATTATATAAAAAGTCAGTTCATTGTATAAAATCAAACTAAGCACTATTAATGGCTTCCCTGATACCAAAGAATCTGCCTGCAATGCAGGAGACCCCAGTTTGATGCCTGAGTCGGGAAGACCCCTTAGAGAAGGAATAGGCTACCCATTCCAATATTCTTGGGCTTCCCTGTGGCTCAGCTGGTAAAGAATCTGCCTGCAATGTGGGAGACCTGGGTTTGATCCCTGGGTTGGGAAGATCCCCTGGAGAAGGGAAAGGCTACCCACTCCAGCATTCTGGCCTGGAAAATTCCATGGAGTGGCAAAGAGTCAGACAGGACTGAGCAACTTTCACTTTCTTTTTAAGCACTATTAAACCTTTACTGTCAAGTTACTATCTTTTCTTGTTTTCCTACTGATTTTGAAAAATTTACAAAATATTATTATAAAGACAATAGACTTCAGGAATTTTCAGCCCTGGTTTTCTAGGTCTACTCCTCCTTAGAATACATTGCCAAAGAAAAACTTGATTAAAAGTTTCAAAACACTTAAATTGAAAAACTCAGCCATAAAACCCATGATAAATTTACCAGCACTTTAAAAACAATAACCACAAAACTTCACTACAAAAGGCTATTCCCAGTGAAGAATTACTTCAGGGGATATTCTAGTGTAAAAGCTGAGTATGTATAAACATGATGAATTTCTACAATGCTTTCTTTGCATGCACACACTCTTTAAATATTTGTTGACTAAATAAGTGAGTCCATAAGAAAGCAACATTAAGAGAGCTGCAGATGCAGTTTTATTATAAACATGCAACTTTAAAACCAGGAATTGGCTGAATCACACAAGCAGTGAGTATGGCCACTTCCCATGGGAAATTACTAGGACCTGCCTCACAGACAGCGCCTGGCAAGCTACAGACAACAATAAATGTTTGCTAAACTGAGTCATGAATATAAAATCTGTGTGGGAAATATATTTTTTCAATGCCTGTAATAGGAAACTGCCTCCTAGGTGATATTGCCTTGTAATAAGCTGCTCAGCTCTCACAAATCAAAATTTATGGAGTCAAATTAGTTTTCCCTGTATATAACTTCATCCTGCAGAGACTGGAGCCAGAGGAATTCTGTAGCAGTAGGTGCTCCCTGCTGCCTTGATGAATCTTGGGACAGGTCTGCTGAAATCAGTGTGTAGACCAACTGCCTGGAGTCTTGTTAAAATGCAAGGTTTAAGTCACTAGGTCTGCATGGAGCAGATTCTGCAAGATTCTACATTCAAACAAGCTACCAGGTAGTGCTGAAATGGAGTCTACAGACCATACTTGGGGCATCAAAGTCATAGAGCATGGGAGAATTTCTTAGTAGCCAAGCAGAATAAGCAGTTATGGGGTGACTTGTGGTCTGAAGACTGGTTATATGATCTGAGAAGAGTCATTTAACATCTCCGTATCCAAATTGTCTCATGGGAAGAGAGCATCGTCATAATAATAGGGTGATAATACCCACTTTATTGGAGAAGGCAATGGCACCCCACTCCAGTACTCTTGCCTGGAAAATCCCATGGACGGAGAGCCTGCTAGGCTGCAGTCCATCGGGTCGCTACGAGTTGGACACGACTGAGTGACTTCACTTTCACTTTTCACTTTCACACATTGGAGAAGGAAATGGCAACCCACTCCAGTGTTCTTACCTGGAGAATCCCAGAGACAGGGGAGCCTGGTGAGCGGCCGTCTATGGGGTCACACAGAGTCAGACACGACTGAAGTGACTTAGCAGCAGCAATACACACTTTATAGGATCCTTGTGAGAACCGGTGGGTGCGTGTGTGTGAAGTCACTTCACTCATGTCCAACTGTTTGTGACCCCATGGACTGTAGCCCACCAGGCTCCCCTGTCCATGGGATTCTCCAGGCAAGAATACTGGAGTGGGTTGCCATGTCCTTCTCCACGGGATCTTTCGAACCCAAGGATTGAACCTGAGTCCGTTAGGTCTCCTGCATTGACGGGTGGGTTCTTTACCACGAGCACCACCTAACTTACTGTAAAGATGTAGGGGTGCACTGTAGACAAAGGCAGTGCTCAGTAACTCCTTGCTGAGTGGATGGTAAACACAGGTCATTCACCATCTGTTGTTCTGAGGGCTCTGCTTCTCAGAACATGTGCCCAGGATAGTCCTGGCATTAAGCAAGTGCTCAGGCAGTGCTTGGTCAACTCAGCAAATAGCAGAGCATTTGCTGTCTGGAAAGACATTACAGCCTAGAGGAGGGCTCCCTGTGGCACCAGTAGGAGGGCATCTTCACTAAGAGAGCAGGAACTTTGAGGCCTTGGGTGACTTCCAGGCTCCTCTGAGCCAACAACTGGAGACAGAGGCAGCTTGTTCCAATAAAAATGTAGTATTAGAATAGCTGATCTTCCACATTCTTCAACATAAATTGTGTATAAAATCGCCAGCCTGTGATACCTGGCCACATTTGTCTGAAGCAGGTGGCTCAGCTGCCATGGGGCACAGCCTGCAATGATGTAATTAGTACCTTAGGGACCTAGTCATCCTCCACATCACCATGACTCTTGACTCCAAACCACTGGGCCTGCCCTGGACGATGCTCTGCTGAAGGTCAAGTGAAGGTATAGTGAACAACCTGTGGAATACTGAACAAAACTTCCAAGCAGCACAATAGGAAGGCAGATAGAAACCAGAAAATAACCAGAAGCTCCACTTAAATCTTAATCATCTTTTTCTAGTGAGGACTAGGAGACAGACTCTACTGACCCCTTAAGAAAGCCTGTTTAATCAGCTTTCAGTGAAAATCTAGACTAAATAGCTTAATCTTTGCTAAAAGAAATAAGATATTGAAATCTAATCAAAGTATTTAGACATAATGTTTAAAAGTTTCTCTTTATCCACCTCTCATAATCTATACATCCCAGTAGAAAAAAGAAGATGCTATCATCTTACTGAAGGATTCTACTAGATATGGTCTAGGGTTGGCAGATGGTATTCATGTTTCAATTCAAGCTGGGCAAGAAATTTTTTCCATTTAATTTTACACAAAATTAAAAAAAGAATTCTTTGTCAGATTTATAATCTAAGATTGCATACACATTTTCATAGAATGGCTTTAATTTGTAAGCTCATAACTGGCATCTAATCTACATGACTATTTTCTTTTGATAAAAATTACAAACAGCCTTTTTATATACAGGGTAGGTCAGTTTCAGGCCAGTACAATCCATTATACTGATGTATTCTCTAGCACCTTGGGGAAAAAGTATTTCATGAAAAATATAAAATTGTTTGCAACTTTTATTAGTCTTTCTTTAGACTTTGCTTAGAAACTAGTGATGTCACAATGCAAAAGAATATAATTACTGATAATCTTACAGAATCTCTTTCTTATTATCCCTGAGAAGATTAACAGCTGATGTGATGATTCTTTTTTACTTTCATCTAAATTATTTCACACTACTTTTCAATGTCCTGAACATCTGTCTCCTGCTATTGAAATTAAAAATATAAATTGTCTTCATTGTTGCCTGCATTATAATTGCATAGTTTTCTTAATATCTAGAAGTGCCCAAACAGACAACAGATCTTTTTTCTTTCTTGTTTTTGCAGAGAGAATATCTTTAAAATCAATCTCAACATTTTGACAGAGGCCCACAAATTCCGCTGGTTTAAATCAATGGTTCTATCTCGCGGATCAGTTATGCAGGGCTGCGATCTGTTGCCAGTTAGTCCTGGAAGAATCACCAGGAAGCAAAATATCTTTGGATATTGCAGGATATTTGTCTCTGACTGTGTATGTGATTTTAAAGAATGAGGATTTTTAAAAAATATTTTAACTGAAATAATGTTGGGTGTGCTCCATGGTAAACATTGTCAGGTGTCCTCCCCCTATTTGTTCATGTATTGAGGCATACACAGAACTTCAGAGGATGAGATAGCTGGATGGCTGGGGATGCAATGGATGTGAAACTTGGGCAAACGTTGAGAGATGGTGAGAGACAGGGAGGCCTGGCGTGCTGCAGTCTGTGGGGCTGCAAGAGTTGGACTGGGAGACTGAACAACAACATATATATATATATATGTGTGTGTGTGTGTGTGTGTGTATACACACATATATGTGTATATAAACACATGTATATACATATACATATATATATAATAAGTGTATTTTTATATATACACTATATATATACAGTGTGTGTGTGCATATATATATATAGTGTGTGTGTGTGTTGTGTAAGGATCCATTAAGTAACCTAAGGATCCACACTAATGGATACTTCGGTAATTTCTGTATCCTAGCTATTGTAAATAATGCTTCAGTGAACACTGAGGTACATGTATCTTTTTGAATTAGTGTTTCTATTTTCCTTGGATAGACAACCAAGAGTGGAATTACTGGATATGGAAGTTCTATTTTTAATTTTTGAAGGACATCCATACTATTTTCCATGGTGGCTGTACCGATTTACATTCCCAAAAAGAGTGTACCAGTGTTCCCTTTTCTCCATATCCTCACCAACACTTGTTATCTCTTGTCTTTTTGACGATAAGAATTCTGACTTCTGTAAGGTGATACCTCATTACCGTTTCAATTTGTGTTCCCATGATGATCAGCACATCTCTTCATTGCCTGTTGGCCACCTGTATGTCTTCTTTGTAAAAATGTCTATTTAGTCTTCTGCTCAATTTTTAATTGGATTGATTTGTTTTTGGATTGCTATTGAGATGTATGATATATATTTTGGATATTAATCCACAATCAGATATACCATTTGCAAATATTTTCTCCCAATCAGTAGGCTGGCTTTTGGTTTTGTTGATGGTATCCATCCCTGTACAAAAGCTTTTAACCTTGATTACATTCTCTTTGTTTTTGCTTTTGTTTCCTGGTCTGAAGAGACAAATCTGATAAAACTGTATTTCTAAGATCAATGTCAAAGGATGTACTGCCTATGTTTTCTTCTAGCAGTTTTATGATTTCAGGTCTTGCGTTTAGGTCTTTTAATCCATTTTGAGTTTATTTTTGTATGTGGTATAAGAAAGTGTTCAAATTTTGTCCTTTTATAAATAGCTGACCAGTATTTCCAACACCTCCTATTAAAGAATCTCTCTTTTTCCCATTGTACATTCTTGCCTCCTTTGTTGATTAATTGACCATACATGCATGGGTTTATTTCTGGGCTCTCCATTCTTTTCCCTTTATCTCTATGTCTGGTTTTGTGCCAATACAATACTTTTTTTGATTACTATAGCTTTGTAGCAGTGTGATTCCTCCTGCTTTGTTCTTTTTTTCCTAAGACTGCTTTGGCTATTCAGGGTGTTTTGTGATTCCATACAAATTTGGGGGTTATTTGTTTTAGGTCTATTAAACATGTCCTGTGTACTTTGATACGAATTGCATTGAATCTGTAGATTGCTTTGAGTGATATGGACATTTTAACAATATTAATTTTCCAATCCATGAACATGGGATATCATTCCATTTTCTTGTATTATCTTCAATTTTCTTTATCAATATCTTACAGTTTTGAGAATACAGTTTTTTACCTCTTTGGTTAAATTTATTTCTAGGTGCTTTGTTCTTTTTGATGCAATTATATTTTATTATTTTAATAATTATTATTTATTTTTATTATAATTGCTTTCACTTTCTTATAGTTATTATTAGTGTATAGAAATACAATAGATTTCTGTATATTGATTTTGGATCCTGTAACTTGACTGAATTCACTTGTTAGTTCTAATAGTGTTCCTCTAGTGGAATCTTTAAGGTTTTCAGTGTATAGAATATTGTGACATCTCCAAATAGTGCTATTTTTCTTCCAATTTGCATGCATTTTATTTCTTGTCTGAGCTCTGTGGTTAGAACCTCTAATACTATGTTAAGTAGAAGTATTGAAAATGAGCATCTTTGTCTTGTTCCTGATTTTAGAGGAAAAGCTTTCAGCATTTCTCCATTGAGTATGATGTTGGTTGTGGGTTTGTCATAAGTGACCTTTATTATATTGAGGTATGTTCCCTCTATTACAGCTTTGATGAGAGTTCTTTTGATGAGTGGTTATTGAATTCTGTCAAATGCTTCTTCTGTACCTGTTGAGATGGTTATGTGGCTCATATCCTTTCTTTCATTGATGTGTTATATCACATTGATTGATTTGCAGATATTGAACCATCATTGCATCTCTAAGATAAATCCCACTTGATCATGATGTATGGTCTTTTATGAATATTGCTGAATTTTATTTACTAATATTTTATTGAGAATTTTTGCATCTATGTTCATCAGTTATATTGGCCTGTAATTTTCTTTTTTTGTATTGTGGTTGTCTGGTTCTGGTATCAGATGAATGCTGGCCTCATAGAATGAGTTTGAAAGTGTTTCCCTCTCTTCAATTTTTGGAATAATTTAAGAAAAATAGATATTAACTCTTCATTAGATGTTTGGTAGAACTCTCATGTGAAGCCATCCAGTCCTGCGCTTTCATTTATTGGGAAGTTTTTTAATATCTGATCCAATTTCAATATTATTAATAAGTCTGTTCTGATTTTCTGTTCTTCCCAATTCAGTCTTGGAAGATTGTGTGTTTCTAGGAATTTTATTAATTTCTTCTTGGTTGTTCAATTTGTTGACCTATAACTGTGTATAGTGTTCTTAATGATTGTATTTCTGTAACATCAGTTGTAACTTCTCCTTTTTCATTTATAATTTTGTTTATTTGGGGTCTCTCTTCTTTCCTTAATGAGTCTGGCTGAAGATTTAGGTTTTGTTTGTCTTTTCAAAGGACAAGCTCTTAGTTTCATTAATCTTCCCTATTTTTTCTTTTTTATCTCAATTTTATTTATTTCCACTCTGGTATTTATTATTTCTTTCTTTCTGATGAATTTTGACCTTTGTTTTGTTCTTTTTTTTCTAATTCCTTTAGATATTATTAGAAAGATAAATTGTTTTATTTGCAATTTCTTTTGTTTCCTGAGGTAGGACTGTATCACCATAAACTTCATTCTTAGAACTGCTTTTGCTTTTTTTCCTTGTGGTTTTATCTTCTTCTTTCATTTGTAATATAGTCCTCTGTTTTCTCATAAGGTTTCTATCAATTATAATTTGTTTTCTTTTTAATTAATTTATTTTAATTGGAGGCTAATTTACAATTTTGTGGGGTTTTTGCCATACGTTTACATGAATCAGCCACAGGTGTACATGTGTACCCCATCCTGAACCCCCCTGCTACCTCCCTCCCCATCCCATCCCTCTGGGTTGTCCCAGTGCATCAGCTTTGCAATTATAATTTTTAAAATAATTATGCTATTCTATAGCAGTAAATTGCATAATAGCTGAATATTTCCGAGTATTTTCTCCCATTTATCTTTAATAATATTTAGAAATTCCATGGAAATAAGTGTCAAGATGATCTGGAATAAATTGTCATTAAATTGACAGGTTTGAACAAGAAAGAGTCAAACAGGTGGATGGGTGCACAGCATGGGGGTAACCCAGAAAATGTTGCTTGGCCAAAGTAGAGAATTTCAAATGGAGAAATTCTTAAAGTAAGGTAAGAGATTGAAGAAATGTTATGTAAATAGAATAGTAAGACACACACTGGGTCCAAATTTGAATTAGCAGAGAACAAAAAGCAAAAGTATGTTTTTAGGAGGTAAAACATATATTGAAGCAATATATGAGGAATAATTTGTCATTCAGTTGCAAAGTCATGTCTGACTCTTTGGGGCCCAGTGGACTGCAGCATGGCAGGCTTCCCTATCCTTCAGTGTCTCCTGGAGTTTGCACAAACTCATGTCCATTGAATCAGTGATGCTGTCTAACCATCTGATCTTCTGCCATCTTCTCCTTTTGCTTTCAATCTTTCACAGCATCAGGGTCTTTATAAAAAAGCCATCTCTTTGTATCAGATGGCCAAAGTATTAGAGCTTCAGCTTCAGCATCAGTCCTTCTAATGAATATTCAGGGTCTCTTTGCTTTAAGATTGATTGGTTTGGTCTCCTTGTAGTCTAAAGGGCTCTCAAGAGTCTTCTCCAGCACCACAATTCAAAAGCATCAATTATTTGACTCTCAGCCTTCTTTAAGGTCCAACTCTCACATCCAAATGTGACTACTGGAAAAAGCAGTTTTGTCTATACAGACCTTTGTCAGCAAAGTAATGTCTCTGCTTTTTAATACACTGTCTAGGTTTGTCATACCTTTTCTTCCAAGGAGCAAGCATCTTTTAATTTCATGGCTGCAGCCACCATCTGCAGTGATTTTGGAGCCCAAGAAAATAAGTTCTGTCACTGCTTCCACTTTTTCCCTTTCTATTTGCCATGAAGTAATGAGACCAGATGCCATGATCTTAGTTTTTTGAATGTTGAGTTTTAAACTAACTTTTTTTCACTCTCTTCTTTCACCCTCATCAAGAGGGTTTTCACTTTCTGCCATTAGAGTGGTATCATCTGCATCTCTGAGGTTGCTGATAATTCTCCTGGCAGTCTCGATACCAGTTTGTGCTTCATCCAGCCCAGTATTTTACATGATGTACTCTGCATAGAAGTTAAATAGTTTCTTTTGCGTTTATTTCTGCCCTAATTTTAAAGAAGACATGCAGATGGCTAACAAACACAAAAAGATGCTCAACATCACTCATTATCAGAGAAATGCAAATCAAAACCACAATGAGGTACCATTACACGCCAGTCAGGATGGCTGCTATCCAAAAGTCTACAAGCAATAAATGCTGGAGAGGATGTGGAGAAAAGGGAACCCTCTTACACTGTTGGTGGGGATGCAAACTAGTACAGCCTCTATGGAGAACAGTGTGGAGAGTTCTTTTTTTTTTTTTTTTTTAATTAGTTGGAGGCTAATTACTTCACAACATTTCAGTAGGTTTTGTCATACATTGATATGAATCAGCCATAGATTTACACGTATTCCCAGAGAGTTCTTAAAAAAAAAACTGGAAATAGAACTGCCATATGACCCAGCAATCCCACTTCTGGGCATACACACCGAGGAAACCAGATCTGAAAGAGACACGTGCACCCCAATGTTCATCGCAGCACTGTTTATAATAGCCAGGACATGGAAGCAACCTAGATGCCCATCAGCAGACGAATGGATAAGGAAGCTGTGGTACATATACACCATGGAATATTACTCAGCCATTAAAAAGAATTCATTTTAATCAGTTCTAATGGGATGGATGAAACTGGAGCCCATTATACAGAGTGAAGTAAGCCAGAAAGATAAAGACCATTACAGTATACTAACACATATATATGGAATTTAGAAAGATGGTAATGATAACCCTATATGCAAAACAGAAAAAGAGGCACAGATGTACAGAACAGACTTTTGGACTCTGTGGGAGAAGGCGAGGGAGGGATGTTTCGAGAGAACAGCATCGAAACATGTATATTATCTAAGATGAAACAGATCACCAGCCCAGGTTGGATGCATGAGACAAGTGCTCGGGCCTGGTGCACTGGGAAGACCCAGAGGGATCGGGTAGAGAGGGAGGTGGGAGGGGGAATCGGGATGGGGAATGCATGTAAATCCATGGCTGATTCATGTCAATGTATGACAAAAACCACTACAATATTGTAAAGTAATTAGCCTCCAACTAATAAAAATAAATTGAAAAAAAAAAGAAGAAGTTAAATAAACAGGATGACAAGACACAGCCTTGTCATACTCCTTTTCCAATTTTGAACCAGTCAGCTGTTCCATGTAAGGTTCTAACTGTTGCTTCTTGACCCACATACAGTTTTCTCAGGAGTCAGATAATGGGTCTGGTATTGCCATCTCTTTAAGAATTTTCTAGTTTGTTGTAATTCACACAGTCAAAGGCTTTAGTGTAGTCTATGAAGCAGAAATTCATGTTTTTCTGGAATTCCCTTGCTTTCTTATAATCCAACAAAAGTTGGCAATTTGATCTTTCATTCCTCTTACTTTTCTACATCCAGCTTGTATATCTGGAAGTTCTCAGTTCACATACTGCTGAATTATAGCTGGAAGGACTTTGAGCATAACCTTAGTAGCATGTGAAATGAACACAATTGTATGATAATTTGAACATTCTTTGCCACTGCCCTTCTTTGGCATTGGAATGAAAACTGACATTTCCCAGTCTTGTGACCACTGCTGAGTTTTTGAAGGATGACATATTGAGTGTAGCACTTTAACAGCATCATCTTTATGATTTTCAGTAATTCAGCTGGAATTCCATCTCCTCCACTGGGATTGTCCTAAGGCCCACTCAACTTCACACTCCAGGATGTCTGGCTCTAGGTGAGTGACCACACAATCATCGTTATTCTGGTCATTAAGACCTTTTTTGTATACTTTTTCTTCATCTCTTTTGCTTCTGTTAGGTCCTTACCATTTTGTCCTTCACTGTGCCCATCCTTGCATGAAATGTTCAATGATATCTCCAATTTTCTTGAAATAATCTTGAGTCTTTCCCATCCTATTGTTTTCCTCTACATTTTCATTGTTTATTTAAGAAGGCCTTCTTATCTCTCCTTGCTATTCTCTGGAACCCTGCATTCCATTGGATATATCTTTCCCTTTCACTCTTGCTTTTCATTTCTCTTCTTTCCTCAGCTATTTGTAAAGCCTACTCGGACAACTTTGCCTTCTTTCATTTCTTTTTCTTTGGGTTGGTTTTGGTCACTGTCTACTGTACAATGTTACAAACCTCTGCCCACAGTTTTTCAGATACTCTGTCTACCAGATCTAACCCCTTGAACCTATTTTTCACCTACCATGTATAATTGTAGAGGATTCAATTTAGGTCATACCTGAATGGCCTAGTGGTTTTCCTCACTTTCTTCAATTAAGCCTGAATTTTGCAATAAGGAGCTGATGATCTGAGCCACAGTCAGCTCCCAGTTTTGTTTTGCTGACTGTATAGAGCTTTTCCATCTTCGACTACAAAGAATATATTCAATGTGATTTTTATTTTTGCTTCCCTTTGTGACTCAGCTGGTAAAGAATCTGCTTGCAATGTGGGAGACCTGGGTTTGATCCCTGAGTTGGGAAGATCTCCTGGAGAAGGGAAAGGCTACCCACTCCAGTATTCTGGCCTGGAGAATTCCACGGACTATATAGTCCATGGGCCTTCCCTAGTAGCTCAGACAGTAAAGCATCCATCTGTAATGCAGGAGACTTGGGTTCAGTCCCTGGGTGGGGAAGATCCCCTGGAGAAGGAAATGGCAATCCACTCCAGTATTCTTGCCTGGAGAATCCTGTGGACAGAGGAGCCTGGCAGGTTACAGTTAATGGGGTCGCAAAGAGTTGGACATGACTGAGAGACGAAACACGCAAATAGTCCATGGGGGTCACAAAAAGTCACAAAGATTTTGATTTTGATCATCTGGTGATATCCATGTGTAGAGTCATCTTTTGTGTTGTTGGGAAAGGGTGTTTGCTATGATCAGTGTTTTCTCTTGATAAAACTGTTAGCCTTTGCCCTGCTTCATTTTGTACTCCAAGGCCAAACTTGCCTGTTACTCTGGGTATCTCTTGACATCCTACTTTTGCATTCCAATCTTCTAGGATGAAAATGGTATCTTTTTGGTATGAGTTCTAGAAGGTCTTGTAGGTCTTCCTACAACCAGCCAATTTCAACTTCTTTGGCATTAGTGGTTGGGGCATAGACTTGTATTACTATGATGTTGAATGGTTTACCTTGGAAATGAACTGAAATCATTTTGTTGTTTTTGAGATTGCACCCTTCTACTGCATTTTGGACTCTTGTTGACTAGGAGGGTTACTCCATTCTTCTAAGGAATTCTTGCACACAGTAGTAGATATAATGGTCCTCTGAATTAAATTTGCCCATTACTGTCCATTTTATTTCCCTGATTCTTAAAATGTCAATGTTCACTCTTGCCATCTTCTGCTTGACCACATTATGGACCTAACATTCCAGGTTACTATGCAATATTATTTGCTACAGCATTGGACTTCACTTTCACTGCCAGACACATCCACAGCTAGGTATTGTTTCTGCTTTGGCCCAAGCCATTTCATTCTTTCTGGAGCTATTAGTGACTGCCCTCTGCTCTTCCCCAGTAGCATATTGGACACCTTCTGACCTGGAGTCTCATCTTCTAATGTCATATCTTTTTGCATTTTCATATTGTTCATGAGGTTCCCATGGCAAGAATACTGGAGTGGTTTGCCATTCCCTCCTCTAGTGGACATATTTTGTCAGAACTCTTCACTATGACCTGTCCATTTCAGGTGGCCCTGCATCATATGGCTCATAGCTTAAGCCATAAGCTTAAGAAGAATAAGATACTTGGAAATATTTAGAATATGTGGAATGTGTTAAACACATTCTGGTAAGAGTGGCTAAAAGTTTGGCATTAGGCAGAAAGTATTGAAATGGATGGAATCCATTATGGAAGATTTGGTTGCACTTGGGGAGCTTGAATATGAGGACAGAAAAAGTAAGAAATAGAAAATCAGGACAAAGAAGGGACTTCTAGAGGACTAAGAAGAAGCACAGCCAGTGATGTCACTGACAGGGAGACTAGGGAGGGGCAAGGTTTTAGGAAGAAATGAAACAAAATCAGAATAGGTTTTCATTTATACAATAATATAAAAACACAATGAAATATTTGAAAAAAGAGAAAGTAAAATAAATAGGCCTCCCACCAACAGCAATATATGTATACATAAGATTTATTATTGTAGCTCTTTGCTATGGAATATAAGCATGCGTAGCCCTTCCATCTGAATCAAATTTTACATGTGGTGTCACTGCTCCTTTTGTGGGGAAATAAAACTAAGTAGCTAATCAGTCAGGGTTCTCCAGAGAAACAGAACCAGTAGGATATATAAAGTGATATAGATAGCTTGATTATAAGATATTGGTTCACACTATTGTGGAGGCTGAGAAGTCCCCCAGTCTATCCACTGCATGCTGGAGACCCACAAGACCCATGTTTGGGGTCAACAAGAAGTCAGTGGTACAACTGGAAGTCTTGAGAGCCAAAGAGCCAAGGGTGTAAATTTCATTCCAGGTCTGAAGGCCTGAGAACTAGGAGCACTGAGGGCAGGAGGAGATGGACATCCTGGCTCAAGCAGAAAGGGACAGACAGAGCAAATCCAACTTTCCTTTGTCCTTTTGTTCTGTTCAGGCCCTCAGTAGATTGGATGTTATCAACCTGTATTGGAGATGATCTTTTGCTTTAGTCATTCACCAATTCAAATGCTGGTCTCCTATAGAAACATCCTCACAAACATCCCCAGAAAAAATGTTTAACAGCCATCTAGACATCCTTTGGTCAGTCAATTTGACACACAAAATTAACCATCTCTTGAGAGATAGATAAGATTCTATAAAGATGGCCCTGCTAAGTCATCCACTCCCTGCTTATTTAGTCACACACTAATCTAGGCACTGCTGCTGAGATGGGATTTTGCACGCTTAATTAAAGTCCCAAGGTGCTTAACCATAAAACACAGACATTATCTGAGTGAGCTCAATCTAATCACAGGAGACCTTCAAAAAGCAGAAGGCAAAGTCAGGGAGATTTGAAATGTGACAAGGATTCCATGAACATTTGCTTGTTTGAAGATGAAAGGGTTCACATGAGAACAAATGTGGATTTTCTTGCAGAGAGCAAGAAAATGGTGACATTGGTCCAATAAACACAAAACCTGAATTCTGGCAAATACTTGAAGTAACTTGTAAACCATTCCTATAAACAGGAATCCATGCAGTCAATATATTAACTTTGACTTTATGACTCTAAGCAGAAAAGTCAATTGAGCCCCAGACTTGTGACCTAGAAAAGTGAGAAAATAAATGTGTTGTTTAAAGCTGCTAAAAGTGTACTATTTAGTCACAGTGCAGTGTAAACCAGATATTCTCTTTATATATGCAAATGTATATATTAAATTGCTTACAAATTTATGTCCTTTTCTAGTCACTTGTCATCATATTATATAAAATATTGCACATCCTTCATTTTTGCTACATGGCCTTCATAAATACTATCTTTGTGGCTGTTTACTATTTATCAAATTCATGTATTAGAGATTATTTAATAACCCCCCTATTGTTGATCATTTAGATTTCTTTCCACTTTTTGTGGAAATGAATGTCTTCATGCATATGTCGACTGAAAAATGCACAACTTAAAAGCTGAGGATATTGTTTTATTCGACAGACAAAACTGAGGACTTAAGCCCAGGACACAGCATCTCAGATCACTCTCGGATACTGCTCTGAAGAAACAAGGGAGAAGCCAGGATATATGTGAGTTTTTGTAACAAAGACCAACTAGTAGAACATCAATAAATTATTGTTAAAGAAAATCAGATATATCAAGGAATTTGGCACTTTTCTATATATGGGAAAACGTACAGAAATTATTGAAACAATTCCTTCGATATGCACCTCGGCTATCTGGAGCCAGTATCCTGTTCTCTCTCACCCTGAGGCTCCTCAGGGTATACTTCACTGTGAGCGTCGGGGAGAGGGGTTGGCTGCAGCTACTGACTGCTAGATGGTGGGCATCCTGTTTCTGTCCTGAGTTCCCTCAGAGTTCAGGATCTGGGTGGCTGTAATACGGTGGCTCGATGGATACAACAGCCTTTGTTTACTGATACAACAGGCAACATTTTTTCCTTGACACATAAGACTTAATAATGGATTGAGGATAATCACCTTAAGAGAGATTACTAGAGAATTCCTGGGTTAGAGGTATATATTGAATAGTCACTCAAATCACTATATGAATGACCATGCCAATCTAATTCTTAGCTAAAGGTATACAGGAGTACAAACAGTTACTGTGCCTGAAAGTAGAGAGAGAATGAAAGTGCCTTGAGATGAATCTGGAGAAATAGGAAGTTGCAAGTGTATGCAAATTGCAGAAAGCCATTTTTTCTTTTTTAACCTTTTCATGGACCCCTAATAGTGTTGTAGTCCTGTGCTGCTGGTTTACATCACACTTTTTCTTGAGCTTTTGCTCCATAATGTTTGGCATTTCCTCTTCAAGGTGATAATTCTCACTTCCTTAAATTGTCACAGTTTGATATTGATCACACTCTGCTAGCTGCTGAGAAAAGCCCAGATTAGAAAAGCACCAGTATTTACTGAGTAGGGGGTGAGGAGAATGCCAGATTAAACGATTAATTTCAGACATATGTGAAAGACAAACTAGAGAGGGAATACAGAAAATGCCCACATTGATCACAGATGAGTTTGAGAGCTATTTTGTAGAGGAAATTTGTGCAAAGGTAGAGGATATAAGAGGATGCATGCCTATTGCATCTCTTGAAAAAATGGATCTTGAGGGGGTGTTTCTTAAAAAAAAAGTTAGAATAAATATTATTCCCATTGGTCCTTGCTCTAGTTTCCTGTGGCTGCCACAACAAATCACTGCAAGCAAGTGCCTCAGAACAACTCTAATTTATTATCACAGATTTCTGGAGGCCAGAGTCTGAAATCAAGTGTCCTCAGGGCCACAGTCCCCCTGGAGACTCTAGGGGAGAATCCTTCTTGCCTCTTCTAGTTTCTGATAGCTCCATGCATTTCTCAGCTACCTTGGTTGATTCAATCTTTGCCTCTGTCTTCACCTGAACATCCTTCCTGTGTCCTCTTCTGTATCTTGAAGTATGCTCGTCATTTGATTTAGGGCTTACCCAGGAAACCCAAGATGATTTCATTCTAAATTCTTTAACCAATTACATCTTCAAAGCCTTTATTGCAGATAAGGACATATTCAAAGATTCTAGGGACTGGAGGGTGGAATTATCTTTGGGGGGGTGAGGGCAGCCACAGTTCAACACACTACAGTTCTTTAGTTTACCAGAGGGCTGTTATTTCAGGAAAAAAATAAACTGTTTATGGGAGGTAATTTATGGCTCATCACTAACTAAGGTGAAAAATACTTCCAGAAACTGGTTCAGCACCAGAACAGATTCCCAGTGGTGGCAGGCCAAGTCTCCCCTCTACAGCGCCTTCAATATCACCTCTCCTCTTCTAGGCAGGAAGCATGTGTTATCAGAAATGATCCATTAAGCAATGTTTGTATGTACACTCAACATTTCTGAGTGTAGCATCTGTCAGTTTCCATGGTGTAAGCACTCACACGATGTCACTGAACACAAAGTTGAAAGTGATATGCCCAGATGGATCCAGCACACCACTATCAGTAGACAGTACTACTGCCAGAACCAGTTTCTACGTCACATGCATTTTTAATTCAAGGTGACTTGTAGATGTTTTATCATTTTTTCCTGTGAGCTCACAATAAATGTAGAGACCAAGAATGGCCATGCTTAGTTCAGGAATGTCTAACTTGATCAATTAAATAGAAAAACTGCCTGAAATCAAACTTCAATGCATAGATGACACTATTATTTAAGATAAGTGCACTTCCTGTACAGAGAACAAAGGAATAAATTTATTTTCAATATATCATGTATTTTTCTCCTGCAGTAATTTCTCTTCATATTTTTAAAAGTGAAGTTTTAGGGGAGGGAGGCAGGAGGGGGAATCGGGATGGGGAACACATGTAAATCCATGGCTGATTCCTGTCAATGTATGGCAAAAACCACTACAATATTGTAAAGTAATTAGCCTCCAACTAATAAAAATATATAAAAAAGGAAAAAAAAGTGAAGTTTTAATGCCTCCTTGAAATTCAGAAGCATGGGCAAAAGGAAAAGAAAGACAAGTGTGTAAGATTGTTCTTTGAGTCTAAGGATTTTAGAGATGTAATTATATGATACTGATACATGTGCTAATTTGAATACCTTTGTTAAAATTCTGAACTTCAAAATTTTCATTTCTAGTTAAAACTTAGTTGAATAATTCAGTGTAAGAAGGAGGAATAGCTCAGCATAAGAAAGAGAAGTTTTAAATGGAAAACAGTGCTCTCTTTGATGATTTCAGGGAAGCAAAAAAAGTCAGTGAAGTAAAGTTGTTTCAGGTAGGAAAGTAATTGCACTAACATTTACTATTATATTCTGTCTCAGTAAGTTACTTTGTCAGGGAATTGACTTTAATTCTTTCAGGAAAATACTTTCCCTGAGTCCATAAGGATGCTTTTTGAGATCTGAAGCATCCATGGGTTTTTTTAAAGCAGGTATTCACACTCACACGATGCTGGGATTAGTGTGCCCCAGAAATGGGAGGTGGGTCTCTGCAGAGTTTGGTGGCCCCTTTGTTCCTTTCTACTAATTGATCTGGGCAGTTATGGAGTGGTGACTGCTCTCCTCCCCCTGCAAGCAGTATACAGAAGGATTCTCCTATTTCTCTTCATCATCTCTCCTGTGAAATCCTAGTTGGGTCACTACCTTGTCCTAGTTATAAAACTGAAAAATCTCATATCCTGGGGTCCCATCAGTCCCAGGTAAACTGGGAGAGGAAACCTGGTCACCCTAGAGCCTGGTGGGGTTCCTGGAGATAAACCCAGCAAAGAGATCAGAAGATCTTGGATCCCCAGAAGGCCCACCCTGTCCGAGTTAGCCCACACTCAACCTTAAGCAGTTGCTGACATTTCTGGTTTAATGTTCCAACACAGGTGGCACAGTGGTAAAGAATCCACCTGCCAAGCAGGAGACGGGTTCGATTCCTAGGTCAGGAAGAGTCCCTGGAGAAGGAAATGGCAACCCACTCCAGTGTTCTTACCTGGAAAATCTCATGGACAGAGGAGCCTGGTGGGCTACAGTCCATGGGATCCAAAAGAGTTGGATACGACTGAGGACGTGCGTGCGTGTGCACATGCGCGCGTGTGCGTGCACACACACACACACTGGTTTATTTGGTGTTTGATAGCATCTTCCCTCATGCTTCAAGCATCTGTCTCTTATGTTGGTTGTTTGTCCTATGACCTCAGTCATCTCATAGGCACAAGAAAAGTCATTAATTTGCAGTTTGTCCAGGTTTCTTTCTTCCTGTTGCAGCAATGGGAGTGATGTTCTTTCCAGCTCTCTACATCTTCCGGCTGAAACCAGAAGTCATCGAAGGGTTAAACTAACTAAATCTGAATTAAATAAACATGGATATGAACTGTAGGTATCTTTGCATGGTTAAATTTAAATCAATGCATCCAAATATTTAAAGCATGAACCATCATGCCTGGCATAGAGTAGATGGTCTGTGCTGCATATTTATTTGGTCATGTCCGACTTTTTGCGACCCCATGGACTGTAAACCCCCATTCTCCTTTGTCCATGTAATTTTCCAGGCAAGAATACTGGAGTGAGTTGCCATTTCCTACCCCAGGGAGATGCCCTATAAACGTTAGTTTTCTTCTCATTTTACCCACCCCTCAGTGGAGATGATAACATTAAAATCTTTAATCTCTCATGTATTTTCTCTGTTATTCTCTTTTAAAAGAGTAATTTAAGGAAGATGATGAAATGAATTAGGCTGGAATAATGAATTTTCTAGGGAGCTCAGACTTATACAACTATGGGTTTTCTTAGTTGACACTGGCAAGGGAGATGAATGAGAGCCTGTTCTGTTGAAATGAGATCATGCTGATCAGGTCTACCTATCAAACAGATGACTGTAACACAAATAATGCCCCAGAAATCAAATTCATGGGGCCTGGCAGAAAGCTCACAGTGTTGACAACCATATTGAATCTTGGGACTACGATTTCTCCAGCTCTCCAAATTCATCTCAAGAAAATCTGCCCAGTGCTTGTAATAATATCTCTAAGGAAAACTCTCCAGGCTGCAGCAAGTAGTATTGATGATTTATTGAGTGCCAGACTTCTTTTTACATCATTTATAGAAGCTTTTATAAATCTACAATGAGGAAATGTTCCTGTACAGTGATAGAAAAATTTCATCTACACTAGACACAGGGTAGAGACTAGCCTTCTACAGATGTTTCAAGCCTCCATTACTGTTCTTTCTTTATTTAATATACATGGTATAACCACATTTATAATTGACAGAATGTTCTTAGATGGCAGGCACTCTGTAAAATGCTCTTTTGTAGCTTATTTAAAGCAACACAGTATGAAAAGGGATTCTCTTTTCTTTGTTATTTGGGCAGGACCACAAATAAGGGCATATAATGAATACTTTACAAATAATAAAAGGAAAAACCTCAGATTTAATGCAAAAACATAACATAATTCTCATTGCCCAGTAGACTCTCTGCCCTGCAGTATGATTTCTTATTAACTGTTTTTCCAAACTGAAATGCACACAAGGTTTTTTATTATCTGGTAAATTTGAAAGTCCTGTTTTCAAGAATATAAATTTATATCTTGAATTTATTTAATATAGATATGCTTGAAAGTGAAAGTGAAGTCACTCAGCCATATACGACTCTTTGCGACCCCATGGACTGTATGTAGCCTACCAGACTCCTCCGTCTATGGGATTTTCCAGGCAAGAATACTGGAGTGGGTTGCCATTTCCTTCTCCAGGAGATATTCCCAATTCAGGGATTGAACCCCGGTCTGCCAGATTACCATCTGAGCCACCAGGGAAGTCCCATAGATACGCTTAAATTTGCTTAATTTACACTTAAAATTATTCTATATTCCTATTTGCTGACCTATTAGCAACATAATACAAGTTAGGTGTTACACACATTAAGAAATTAACAAAATTAGCACATTAACAAAAAACAGAAGAGAGTTCAGAAGGGCTTGGCCCTCTTCTTTTTTGTTGTTGTTGTTTAGTCTTGAAGACAGGTCACAATCTTTGTGAACCTGTGGACTATAGCCCACCAGGCTCCTCTGTCCATGGGATTACTTTTTCTTCTTCAGTAACAAATAAATGCCCCACACAGTCCTCTTACTGCTCTACTTATCTTGCCAACAATATTTTTTGTCTTTGTGTATTTATACTTGTGAAGTTCCCCAATTCTTACCCTGCCACCAACTGTGTATTTGTATATAGATTTCACTCATCACCTGCCAGTCAAACTTGCATTCTAAAATGGCAACCCTGATAAGATTACTATGTAGAGAGTAAACTTCACACCAGGGCAAATGTACACCAAGTTCAGTTATCTCTGTGTAATCCCACTTGGATACTTCTTTGGAGAAAGTTATCTAGACTAGAGAAACTGGTTTCTACTGTTTCTCCTGAAACTCACTTGTCCTGGGATCTTTGCCACAACATTTAACATTTAACTTCTGTGTTTGTAAAATTGTAGTTTTGTCTAGGCAGGTAAATGATTTAAAAAAAGAAGAAGAAATTAGGATTTTATGAGATCACATAAATGAAACATTTTTAATCCATACATTTCACTAGACAACTGTAAATTGGCTTATCAATGGCTAAAAGTCCTGTCAAACTGAACACCAGCAAAACAAAAATGCACAACTAGAAAAGAAATTTTCAAGCTTCAACTCATATACACTTACTTAGCACAATGTATCAATTACCATGTCCTAGTTTAGTAATTATGGCAGACTCTTAAAATTTTCTGCAAGATGATTTTCTTTCTAGAATAGTCTATTGTTTTTCTTAATGTAAGACAAGAACAATGTGTACACATAACAGCCACTGATAATTTAAAGTATCATATTTGCTAGAACACTGGTGAGCAAACATTTTTATTAAACTTCCACAAATAAAAAGAGATATGGAGTTTTTGTTGTTGTTGTTTTATTTTTGTTATTATGTTCTTCAATGATTGAATAGTGAATGGTCCAAAGTTAGGCACTGTCAAGGAGAAGAAACTGATAGTGTGACCCCCTAATAACAAGTAAACATCATATAACAAGAGAGATCAAGGAGTTGTTTTATCATTAAGAAAGCTCTAGTATTACCAGACCTTCACTGGTACAAAGTTTCCAAACAAGGCAGTGGCCACTTGTCAAGCCATCAACCTTAGCTCAAGTTAATAAGTGTCTATCACATTACCAGGAAAAGTTACATCCAGTGGGAGAGGACTGCCAAAAATGGTGAAGATCATTTTTTTCACTTTGCAATTTGCTCAGAAACCTACACAATACTTCATTAACTTTGACCAGCCTCCTAAGTGTTAGCAGATTTCAAAAATTTAGGTGACACTGACTCTCTTCCTCAAAGAGAAAAACTAAGTACTAGTTAATAATGACTGAGCAGCTTGCTGAGTTCAATATGGAGTTAATGAAGTTCAAATTGGAATTTGTCTATATTTCACATAAGCCCATTGTTTTCTACATCCCCAAGAAAAACTATCAAGTTTTAAAATTGGAGTAGATGAAAGACTGTGTATTACCTAACAAGTCTATCATCACTGATGGGAATGACCCTTGGTTCCATATTAGTCACACAGTAGAGGGATCCACTGTGTGGATCACAACAAACTGTGGAAAATTCTTAAGCAATGGGAATTCCTGTCCACCTTACCTATCTCCTGAGAAATCTGTATGCACGTCAAGAAACAATGTGTAGAACTGGACATAGAAAAACTGACTGGTTCAAAATTGGGAAAGGAGTACAACAAGGTTGTATATTGTCACCCTGATTATTTAACTTCTATGCAGAATACATCATTCGGAATGCCAGGCTGGATGAATCATAAGCTGGAATCAAGACTGCCAGGAGAAATATCAACAACATCAGATACGCAGATGATACCACACTAATGGCCGAAAGTGACAAGGCTCTAAAGAGCCTCCAGATGAAGGTGAAAGAGGAGAATGAAAAAGCTGGCTTAAAACTCAACATTCAAAAAACTATGCATGGAATCCAGTTCCATCACTTCATGGCAAATAGAGGGGAAAAAGTGTAAGCAGTGACAGATTTTCTTTTCTTGGGCTCCAAAATCACTGCAGATGGTGATTGCAGCCATGAAATTAAAAGACATTTGCTCCTTGGAAGGAAGCATTGCAGGTGACTCTTCACTGTCTGAGCCACCAGGGAAGCCCAAGAATACTGGAGTGGGTAGCCTATCCCTTCTCCAGGAGATCTTCCCGACCCAGGAATCAAACCGGGGTCTTCTGCATTGTAGGCAGATTCTTTACCAGCTGAGCTACCAGGGAAGCATGACAAACCTGGACAACATATTAAAAAGCAAAGACATCACTTTGCCAACAAAGGTCCTATAGTCAAAACTATAGGTTTTCCAGTAGTTCTGTACAGATGTGAGAATTTCATCATAAAGAAAGCTGAGCACCAAAGAACTGATGCTTTTGAATTGTGGTGCGGAGTCCCTTGGACTGCAAGGAGATCAAATCAGTCAATCCTAAAGGAAATCAACCCTGAATATTCATTTGAAGGACTGATTTTAAAGCTGAAGTTCCAATACTTTGGTCACCTGATGTGAAGACAATTCATTGGTAAGGACTCTGATGCTGGGAAAGATTGAAGGCAACAGGAGAAGGGAGTGACAGAGGATGAGATGGTCAGATCGCATCACCTACTTAATGGACATGAATTTGAGCAAATTCTGGAAGACAGTGCAGGAGAGAGGAGCTTGGTGTGCTGCAGTCCATAAGATCACAAAGAGCCGGACTCGACCTGGTGACTAAAGAATAGCAATAAGATGGAGGCATCCTTGTATCCAGAGAATAGTACCATAATTTTTTACTCTTTTCTTCATTAAAAACTCAAAAATCATATTAAAGCATAGTTTTAGTCTCTGGATAGTTTCCCAAATTTTTTAACAGCTTTTAAAAATGTACTCTTTGAAAGAAAAGTATTGATTCTTAAAATTTGCCACACCAGAAGTTGCACATGGTTGGGTGACATTTTCTCTGGGAGCACGCTACCACAGCACTGGCAGTACAAAGGAGCTTTGCAGATTTACTGGGAAGTTGCAGCACACAGGGACCTTGGTCTGATACTGGTGAGTGGAGAGACTGCAGAAAATAAAGCTAGGAAAATGAGCAATATAGGGAGGCTTTAATGAGCCTCAAAGCCTGGAACCAAAATGTTTACAGTAAATCTATTTAATAAATATTTATGTGACACTAGTATTAGGTTCATTCACCAAAATCATAGACACCAGAATTGCTTTTTTATCTGTTTTCAGTTCTGTGCACTTCCTTCTCATTAAATATGCAGTCTATGAATTTTTTCCTCTACAAATGTGCTCTTCTCTTGAAAACATGTGAAATAATTTGGTACTGTAGCTCTGGATCATGATTTGACATACTTTGTCAATTTTTTATTAAAAAGCACAAGTTATTTTTCTGAGTTTCCTTTGGGCATCCTTATAGTAACACACACACACACACACACACACACACACATGCTATAAACATGGTAATTCAATCTTCTCTAGTGTCACAAACAGATGCTGAACACTTTTGTTGAGAGGATTTCCTGAATGTTGCTATTCAGGGAAGATTTGTTAAGCTAATAACCAAGTGTCTTCTAAGCCAAGGTCAGTGTGGTTTTGCAGCCTCAGATTTTGGCCATGATGGGTTAGATGAAAGAAGTTGGAAAGATGACCAGTCACTTTTTGTGTCAGAGAAGTCTGGATGTCTTGAATGCTATTGTCTTTTGTCCATCACCTACAGCAATCAGGAGCAGCACAACAAGGCAGAGAGGGTACTTTTGGAAGTTGTTTGGAGTCATAGGTAGAAAATGGGTTATATCTGAATGATCCTCTGATCTACACACTCACAAGGCTGAGCAGTCCTGAAAATCATCAGTTGGCATAACCTATTTTATGAGAACTTTTGACAGATACCCACTTAATTCCTTAGTATTCCATCTTGAAACAAAATTTTCTTGGCTGTTTGGTATAAAATTTTATGGGTTATTATTTCAGTTTGGTTTTAGCTATTTCCGTTACCAGAGATGTTCACATTTGTGTGCTTTATCACTTCCCATGTTTCTCCTAATATATTGTCTCATCTTTCCCTTATAAAAGGCTTGTAAAAATCTCGTTAGGCAGATGAACCACCTTGTGTAACAGCTATTATCATCATCTCCACTTTAAAAGGCACAAAACCATTAAATTCATGAAATAATTCAACAAATGTTTTCTGAGCAAATGTTTTCCGCCGTGCACTTGATATTGCAGGAAGCAATAGGAATAGAGTAGCATCAACAACAGCAAGAAAACAAATGGCACTGTGCTTGTTGTCCTCATGGAAGTTATAGCCCAGATGGGGACAGATGTCAACCACAGAATCACACCATAGCTTATGTAAAATTATGACCACATTCAACCATGACATGCAGAGTAGTGCGATCTCCAAAGAGCAGAGGCAGTGGTTTAACATTTCAGGCAAAGACAAGAGTCCTCACAATGGCCTGTTGGAGGAACTGAGGGTGAGGAAGGTGAGACGCAGGGCTGGTCAGGGGATGTGTTTGTCATCCTGGGAACAATGGAAAGTTTAGGAGTTTTAAGAAGAGAAATGTAAGCAATTTGTGCTTTGAAGGATCTCTGGCTGCAGAGGGTGGGGCAGTGGGTGCTGGGGGCAGAATGGGCACTGGGATCCCCAGGAGGTTTCTAGAGTAGTCCAGATGGACATGTGGTCATGGCAAAATGTCCAATCCCAGATCTGGTTTTCTTTCAGTTTTATCACATTAGTTCAGTTCAGTTCAGTCGCTCAATCATGTCCGACTCTTTGCAACTCCATGGACTGCAGCACACCAGGCCTCCCTGTCTATCACCAACTCCCGGAGTTTACCCAAACTCATGTCCATTGAGTCGGTGATGCCATCCAACCATTTCGTCCTTTGTCGTCCCCTTCTCCTCCCAATTTCAATCTTTCCCAGCATCAGGGTCTTTTCCAATGAGTCAGTTCTTCGCATCAGGTGGCCAAAGTATGGGAGTTTCAGCTTCAACATCAGTCCTTCTGATGAACACACTACCTCCTTGTAAATTGATCTATACATTTCATTGTCACTAATTTATAGATGGGGAATCTGTGAATTTGTCAGGACCACATCTCAAAGAGAAAGACAAGAACAGTGTGAGTGTTCTAATGCTCACTTCATTGCATTTGTTTCACACCATGACAACTAATTTATTTTCTTTATAGGAGATTATAGGTACAATGTAGAGAGATTTCTATACTAGGAGATTATATATATACTCATATGCATTATGATTATGTGTATAATATAATCTAATACAATATATGTAATTCCCTAAACAGGACCAGAAATTCCATGAGGAGATAGATTCTTCCT
Organism: Cervus canadensis; assembly: GCF_019320065.1. Lineage (NCBI taxonomy): Eukaryota > Metazoa > Chordata > Mammalia > Artiodactyla > Cervidae > Cervus > Cervus canadensis. The sequence continues at coordinate 38,773,000 of NC_057406.1, read as the reverse complement.
GTATTTATAAAACTGTTCTTTCACATTGTAGTCTTTGCATCTTGTAGAATTGAAATAAAGTTCATAGGGATTCCTTGGTTGTCCATTTGCACTCCCAATGCAGGGGCCCTGGGTTGGATCCCTGGTCAGGAAACTAGATCCCACAAGCCATTAAAGAGCCTGCATGTTGCAACCATGATCAAAGATCAAAGATCCTGTGTCCCACAACCAAGACCCAGTGCAGCTAAATAAATATTTTTTAAGAAAAGAAATAAAATTCACACAAGTGCATATTGATATTTATATGTGTGCTCAGTCACTCATTTATGTCCAACTCTTTGTGACCCCATATTCCACAGCCCGCTAGGATCCTCTGTCCTTGGGATTCTCCATGCAAGAATACTGGAGTTGCCATTCCCTACTCCAGGGGATCTTCCTGACCCAGGGACTGAACCTGCTCCTCTTGTGTCTTTTGCACTGGCAAGTGGATGCACCACCTGGGAAGCCCCAGGATATTTACTGCTCATGCTCAGTGACTTCAGCCATTTTCGACTCTATGTAGCCCACCAGGCTCCTCTGTCCATGGGATTTCCCAGGCAAGAATAGTGAAGTGGATTGCCATTCCCTTCTCCAGGGGATCTTCCTGACCCAGGGATCAAACCCACGTTTCCTGTGTCTCCTGCATTGCAGGCAGTTTGTTTATCACTGAGCCACTGGGGAAGCCCCATGATATTTACAAATAAATGTAAATGTTATAAAATACCATAGCTTTTTCATGTTTTTTTTTTTAGTGAGGTAACTAGTCGACGTTTTTCAAGTCACAAGAACACACAATTACGTTATAGGCAAGGAAAAATCCCAAATGACAAACTATATCATGAAATTGAGAATAGATTTACTTTTAAAGTATTATTTAAAAGAAAGTGGGCTTCTCTGATGGCTCAGCTGGTAAAGAATCCGCCTGCAATGCAGGAGACCTGGGTTTGATCTCTGGGTTGGAAAGATCCCCTGGAGAAAGGAAAGGCTACCCACTCCAGTATTCTGGCTTGGAGAATTCCATGGATTGTATAGGCCATAGGGTTACAAAGAGTTGGACACAACTGAGCAACTTTTTCAAAAAGAAACGACAAACACTTTGGTGAAAAGGATTTAAAATTGAATGCTCAACACAGAAAAACATGACAGACTTGAAACAAATTATCTAAATATTCCTTACCTGAAAAATCTTTTTAACACCTGCCCTTTTATGTAACAGTATAATTTTCTTTTTAAATATCTATATCTATATCTATATATATATACACACATATGTTACTAATTGCATTAATACATTGCTTGTGAAAACAAATGTATTAGTGATCATTATATAGAGGACAGATACATAGTGATTAGCATATTGAGCTATTAATAATAAAGTACACTTACTGTGTATCAGGCACTAATCTAAGACTTTTACACGCATTAATCTAATCTTCACAACAGTCCTGTAAGATAGGTATTACATTATCCTCATCTTAGAAATATATACCTTATCTAAGAGAGCAAACTCTGGGAGATAGTGAAGGACAGGGAAGCCTGACGTGCTGTTATTCTTGGGGTCACAGAGCCAGACACGACTGAGCAACTGAACAATAACAAATAGATGTATCAATTTATAGAGAAGTAATTTGTCCAAGGTCACACAATCAGGGATACAACCAAGATTCCAATCCAGGATTTTGCCTACTATATTCTACCCCCAGTCTTGTTCAATATTTGTTAATCTAAAAATACACATTTCACAATCTATTTTAACAATTACTTTTAAGTGAATGTTTTCTCACTTGTTTCCTTTACATAAAACTAAAGGGGGTGGACTTGATTTTGATTATTTGATGCATCTGTTCAGTTATATGTCTGATGATTAAAATATAAAGAACATTAAAGCGTATCACTAATTTTTTAAATGTATAATCTATATTTCAATTGATAATAATGATTAACTTTGACTTTAATCTGAGTTAACATGTTTCTGGTGATCATCCTATTAAGATTGAATATTATTTGAGTTTCTTTACTGCAAGTCAAAGCAACTGTCTAAAAAAACCCTCATAGATATTGCATTTAAGATATTTGTTCTTTAGATAAAAATTTAACAGAAAGATATAACATATTGCAAACATTTGAGGATGTTTCACAAGGAAGGAAAACTTCATTGCATATTGATTTGGACTGAGCAATAAATTTTGGCTTAAAATGAAAATGTTCTAGTAATTAGCACTTCCCCCAGTGATTAAACAGGCGTATGGAGTAAAGAGCGTGAGTCCATGGAGACACCGTGCACAGACTGGATGACCATGTCAGTGATGCTGTTAAAGGTGACTGCATTGAATGCTGAACTGGGTTAGGCAGCTGCTCTGAGATTCTATGGTGTAATAATAAGAAATTTTGATTACAAACTCCATTTATATGAAAACAGTGGGAAAACCACAGTTTTCTTACAGGTCAAATCCAGTGGGAAATGATGCACTATAATAGAAATCACCTGCATTCCCTGCAGGCACGCTCAGCCTCTTTTCATCCACAAGGTTAGCTCTGCAGGGAAATGACACATTTCAGCTTCCTCCACTTTGGAATCAGCAACTTATGCTGTGTTTGGGACTTTAGAAAATAATAGAAAGAAAATGGGTCATTTTGCGAGCTGGTGGTGGCTGGTTCCATCCTGATGATGATTTGTGTTCATCATTTAAAGTTTTGCATGTGAGGAGAGGGCTTTCTACAAACCTGCAGGAATCTAATTTTGTGACACAATCTTCCTGTATCTGTTTTACAATTTTTATTTAGAGTTATAAAGCAGTCATAGAAACAAATCAAGATCAAGCACAAACCTGGATGAACATGGGTAGACTCCAACATATCAGGTCTATAAGACATGATTTTTATATGGAGTGAGTTTTCTTGGTTTTTCCTTATATCTTTCTCCTCTCAAAAATTTAAAGAAATAGATTTTTTTTCTTTGACTTATTTTAAAACCAAAAAGAGATTTCTATAAAGTGAATATAGTGCAGTTTCTGTTTTGCCACAGGTTAGTTAGGTACTGAATATCGTGACTCCCTTGTCTTGTTTTGTTTCAAATATGTCTGTGTAAATTGAATACCAGGGTATCATGATTTTACTGATCATAAAAGGAATTGTAGGTACTTATGGGAAGTATCACTTAACATCAGTTAAGATCCATTATATTGAACCAAAGTCTTGTTAGGGCAGTGATCCTACACTAATGGGGTTTTGGCCCCCAGAGAATATTTGGCAATATTTGGGAGACATTTTGGGTTGTCATACTTGGGAGTGCTAGTGGAAACTAGTGTGTGGAGGTCAGGGATGCTGCCAAACACCGTAAATCACACAAAAAGGCTTATCTAGCCCCCAACATTAATATGCCCAAGGTTGAGAAACCAAGTATTAGAGTTTGATGTGGTTCCTTTTCTTCACTTCTTGACTTAAGTGTTACTTCAAATATTATTTTTCCATTTCTTATGCATAGAATACTTGTTCTTCCTGATAAATGATCTTGCTTTATTCCATAGTAAAAGCTATTCTTGATGAATCTTTCTGTTCAGGAGACATGAAAACAGGTGGACCACATTGGTTATATCTAATAAAAGCCAAGTTTCCTAATTCCTTTATTTATCCATTTACTCAACAAACATTCATGAAAAGTATTCTAAGTATAGAGAATACAGAAATGAACACAATTCTGACTTCATGGGGACTCCATTTAACAGAAGAGGACCCATCAATCAAAATTTATGTGCATGCAGTCAGATGTGCTTGCAGAGATACAGACACAAATGCCACAGAGAATCATAAAGCAGAGCAGAGGGATAGGAAGCAATGGAGGTAGGAGGTTGCAGTTAAAATTAGGGTGGTCGACGAAGGCCTCGGGGAAAAGCACGTCTTAGTAAAGACCTAAGAGCTACAAGGAAGCAAGGCACTTGGCAATCTAGGAGATTTCTTTCCCTCTCTATTTTTCACCTTCTTGATGAGTGAAGCTATAAGGAACAGACCCTTTGATACAGCGCCTGGGTGGTGATGACAGGACCAATGATGATAGCAGAACACTGCATGCTTTCTGTGAGTCAGGCTCTGCTCTGGACCGTCACGTGCGGTCCCTCCCATGGAAAACAAGCATCAGTAAATGTTAGTCCTTAGTCACACAAAGCACTTTTACTCCAAGATATACTGTTACAGTCTATGGTTGAAATACGGGAAGTTAGCATTTCACATCCATAGGGGAGCTTTAAACAGAATAAAGTGGAGAGAACTCATATTTCTTTGAAATAGGGAAAACTAAGAGGCACTCTCAAATTTGAGACTTTACAGGAAATGGAGGGTAAATCAGATAATGGAGAAAATGGATTTAGGGCTGGACAGGGCTTGGAGAACACTAAGAGTTGCCTCTGATTGGCAATGACCTAGGGCCTGGAAGATCTGATGATGCTGGTTAGAGTGGTAGTTAGGTGGGGCCAACAGAAGATGGTGCAATGTGTCTAGTAGGTCAGGAGACAGATGGGATTAGAGCACCGTGCCTTCCCTCCTGCATCAGGCATCCTGTGTGTCCACTGCAGAGCTTCCCAGGTGGTACTAGTAGTAAAGAACCCATCTGCCAGCGCAGGAGACTTAAGAGATGCAGGTTCAATCCCTGGGTCAGAAAGATCCCCTGGAGAAGGAAATGGCAACACACTCCAGTGTTCTTGCCTGGAGAATCCTATAGACAGAGAAGCCTGGTGGGCTACATACATTGCAAAGAGTCAGACATGACTGAAGTGACAGCATATACACACGCAAGTACATTCTGCCACAAGTCTTGGGAACTGGGCAAATATGTACTGTTATTCTATCTAGTCTTTTCATTTAAGAAAATGACATTTCCACTTAAACTATACCATGTACAAATTGCTTATATGTACAGATTTTTAAGTGGAAGATTGGAATAACTCCACTCTCCAGCTATGATACTTAGACGCTTTCATTATCTTCCAGTTTCAGAAAACTATTTTCTCCCTTCCTTTCTTCTTTCCTTCCAATAATATGAATCTCTAGCCAAGACTCTAGCTGATGAGAACTCTATGAAATGTTAGTCCAGCTGTTACTTCCAAAAGTTTTGACCGATGTCCTTATACCTTTCATAAGCAGAATAAAAATCTGCTCCTCTGCTGCTTAACCTTGTAGTATAACTCTTTTTCTTCACATTCTCCAGCTGGTCAGGGACTTAAACTGAAAATGAGTTTTTCAAGACTTAAACTGGCCAGGATAACATAACTCATACAGTCAGCCTTTTCTTGGTTCACCCCATCCCATTGTGAGAACAGTCTGAAGGATCAGGATATAGCTGTTCTCTTCCTCTTCTTTCTCAAGGGGTCCAGGTGTCTGCAAGGGATCATTATGAGAAAATCTTACCTCTGATTTCAGATGGCAAATTACTAAATGAAAATCTTGCCAAACTGGAATGCCTAGGGGGGAAAAAAAAAACAATTGGAAGAAATTTTAAAAAAAAGAGTCAGACATAGCAGTTACTGTACCTAGTCACATGAGAAAAGGGATAGCAGGTCTAGTTCTGACATGCGCAAGGACAAAAGCAATGAAGATTGCTTCTCATACCGAGTTCAAGGTGATATATTTTGGAACATGTGCACAAAATCCTGTTGCTGAGATATTTACATTTCTATGGCAGAGTATATAAAATGCAAGAAAAGATAAAAGATAGAGGAGGAGTGAAAACAATTTTTTTTTTAGTATGATTTAGCTTCTGGTTTACCACAGACATTGCTCTGCACTTGCAAATGAGACATAGAATTCCATTTCTGAGTAATTTATGTCCAAAAATGCAAAAGCTTAGGGGATTTTATAGGTTGGAACCTTTACTTTTTATGTAGTAAGATATTTAAAAAAAAAAAGCAGATCATCCAGAGATAAGTCATTTGGGAAATATTATCAAGAAGAAGTGCATGCAGTTCTCTAGCACCAGAAGTAATGTCTACAGCCTTTGTAGAAACTTTGGGATGATGTGAGGTGAAGGGATGATGTTAATTGAGCCAGGAGTATATTATTAGAGCCCATTATGAAGTAAACTAAATTTCACTCTAACAGAAGCTTTTCCATTATCCCAATATATCCTAAGGAAATTACAAAATCATAAATGAATGTCAAAGAGCTTGGTATCACTAATTCTTTATGGAAATGTTTCAACTTATTTTAGGCTTATTACAAGTATCACTGGAATATTTTTTTCTCATCTGGAGTTTCAAAAGTGTTTTTAAGATCATAAATATTTCTCCTCCAACATATTATCTTGAAAGGAAAATAGTGTAACTCCACAACAAAAATATACTATAAACTATATCTATAGTTATATCTCTGATTTCATTCCTAATGATGTTTCTTTGGACCTTCCTTGTGCTTTCAAAATTATTTTGACAGAAGACATTGATCTTCATTAATCTTTATTCAAAACACTAGCTTTTATTTGATCCTATTGTGTTAGTTTTTCCTGCTTTATTAATTTATGTTCTTATTTTCATTTATTATTTCTTTAATTCTATCCTAAGTTTAACTACTTCTTGAGTTGGACTTTTAGCTCATTAACTTTGTAGCATTTCTTAATTTCTAATACAATCAACCTCTAATATCTTAGTCTTTATTCTGGGAGCTTTCTAATTTTTACCAATTAAGAAAATTGGTAAAAAAAAAAATCCAAATTTTATATCTGAAGATGCTCATATATACAATGCTCATTGTTTATAGCAGTGAAAAGATCTAATAATAATGAAACTGCCTAGTGTGTTTTTTATTCACCTACTAAGTTATCATATAATCTAAAATGATCAGAAAGCCCATGTGGTAAAATGGGGAAATGTTTTTAATTGAAAAGTAGAGAATATTAATTTATGTTTACCTTTATGAGAAAGAATTACATGTAGACAAGGAGTTAAAAGAACCAGGAAAATTGTCTCATTGAACAGAAAGTTAATTTGGTTTTAAATCATTTTTTGGCTATAAATTTTAGATGAATAATTTTCAGAAGTATGTGGAAAATTTCTGCCTTCCAGGGGAAATGCTAGTTATTTGCACAATTATTATAGTGCTTATATACTTCATTTTTCCAAAGACAGAGAAGTAAATTATTGTTATTCATTTTTATGGCATTAGACTAGAGAGGATAGAAGGACTTTTTATTTTGATTTTCCCCCTTTGGGTTGCAAGGTAAACTTGCAAAGCTAGGAATCTTTTAACTAAGAATATGTGAGACAAGTGCTTCACATGAAGTTGGTTAAGCTATATGTAATATCACTTACTGCTGGGTTTAATTATAGTAATTATTCAGATATCAAATGAAGATACAGGAAAAGATGCAGAATGCAGGCACTAATAATAGGAGACTTGAAAACATCATTTGACAAGTGGATAAGAAATAGGTATAGATATAAAACATCTTTAGAACTTAATAGGACAAATCTTTTGGATTTATGTAAAAGACTACACCTTGACAATAGAGAATATATCTCTTCACTGTTGGGGAAAGAAGTTACAAATATGGGAATGGGGAACACTAGAATGAACCCTTCAAGGGCTGGAAACAGTGATGCCCAACAATAATTTAAGTGGCTTAAGAGGCACTGATCTAAATTCTTCCAATTCTATACGCGTGGCTTAAATTCCTTCTCCACAAGACTTCTTAGAGAATCCCTTCCTCCAAAATTTTTGTCTTTGGAGTTGATAGTGCTTATTGCCTTTACCAGTAGCCTGAGAATCAGGTGCTCATTATTTATTCCTAGTGAAATTTGACCCTCACTCCAAACTGTTTCCTTGGAAGTTTTCACCATCACCAAATTCAAGAGTGTTTTTCTCAAATCTTAACCTCTTAACACCATTACCTCTCAAGGCTTCTTGTAAAGGTGGCTGATTCCAGACTGCAGAAGGGTAAGTAATAAGACAGGGAATATTTTGTTATACAACAAAGTAAAGAAACAAACTGATGGAAAACATTGTAAGCATAGAGGGTTCATTTTGAAGAGACTCTTGATGACCAAATATGAAATATATATGAAGTTCAGTTTAAAAAATAGGGCTTCTCTTTTTTTTTTTTTTTGGTAAGGTTATAGTGTATTGAAAATGAAAATTAAGGAGTAGTAGAGGAGTACTAGAGGACTTTAAAAGAAATAAGAGAAAAAGAAAAATAGAAAATAGAAGAGAAAAAGGAGAAAAAAAAGAAAGAAAAAAAAAGAATTTTCCCTAATTAAAAAAATCGTAAAAATCTATGAAAATGAAAGTTAAGGAATGATGGGGGAGTAATAGGGAATTTTAAAGGAAAATAAAAGAGAAAAAATAAAAAAGAAAAAATTTTTAAAAAAAGTAAAAATATATCTAGGAATTTCTCTGGAGCTGTTGCCGTCAGTGTCGGTTCGGCTCAGTTTCAGATATCTCCTCCTTCCAGCTTACAGATCTCGATATCTACAGGCCTCTTCCGGTATAATCGGTGTTTTCTACAGGAATTTTAATCTGTTGCACCGCTGTCTCCTGAAGCGGTTCCCTTTGTTTATTTGGCTTCTGTTTGCCGGTTTCTTGAGAGCCTCATTTCCGCCCTGACACAGGCGGGCGGGGGTGGACTCATTCAAGCAGCTAGTTCTGTCGCGCTGCTGGGAGGGGCTGACGGCGGGGATGGGCTGGCGCTGCCGGGAGAGGCTAGCGCTGGTTTCTCGGTCTGCACTGCTCAGGGTCCCAGCCGCTCCTCATGGAGCGCGCCGCGCGCAGCTTCAGCTCTGCGCGGAACAAAAGGCTGAGTCCGCTCTTGTGCCTTCCCCGTCAGAGCGTTCCAGGCAGCCAGAAGCTTGACCGGCGCACCCTCTCCCACGGTCCCAATCTCGGTTTCTGCCGGCGTTGATGACCAAATATGAAAAAACTTGAACAGCAAAATAATTAGGCAATGAGTTATAAACTACTAACACTGAGTTATAATTTATTAAAAAATTAAAATTTACACTAATGAGGGGAGGTGGGGGAGAAGAAAGAGGAGGAGGAAAAGGTAGAAAGGAGACAAGGAGGAGATGGAGAACTCTTGTTCATGTTACAATACCATGCGTCAATGGTAAAAGGTAAACCCAGGGGAAGTTTCTGATAATGAAGGTAATATTTGTAGTCTTAAAAGTGTCTCTCCACAGACTATAGTTACAAGAGAGAAAAATATAATTATATATTGGAGACATTCAGCAATGCTGACAGGTTACCAAATTAAATCTCAATAAAGAAAATGTAGACATCATGTGCCTACCCACAGATGTGATACCTGAAAAGACTGAAAAGTGAAAGTGAAAGTCACTCAGTCATGTCAGACTCTTGGACTGTAGCCCGCCAGGCTCCTCTGTCCGTGGAATTCTCCAGGCAAGAATACTGGAGTGGGTAGCTGTTCCCTTCTCCAAGAGATCTTCCCAATCTGGGGATCAAACCCAGGCCTTCCACATTGCAAGCAGATTCTTTACCATCTGAGCCTACAGGGAAGCCCGCCTGAAAAGAAGATGACGTTAAAGCAGTTCTCTGAGAGAGGAAATATAATGTGAACATTTCTAGGTATGTATTTCATATGGAGGATATATAAAAATGTATATTTTATTTATTTGGAATATAAACATGCATATATATATCAGTTCAGTTCAGTTGCTTAGTCGTGTCTGACTCTGTGTGACCCCATGAATCGCAGCACGCCAGGCCTCCCTATCCGTCACCAACCCCCGGAGATTACTCAAACTCATGTCCATCGAGTCAGTGATGCCATCCAACCATCTCATCCTCTGTTGTCCCCTTCTCCTCCTGCCCCCAATCCCTCCCAGCATCAGGGTCTTTTCCAATGAGTCAACTCTTCACATGAGGTGGCCAAAGTATTGGAGTTTCAGCTTCAGCGTCAGTCCTTCCAATGAACACCCAGGACTGATCTCCTTTAGGATGGACTTGTTGGATCTCCTTGCAGTCCAAGGGACTCTCAAGAGTCTTCTCCAACATCACAGTTCAAAAGCATCCATTTTTCGGCACTCAGCTTTCTTCACAGTCCAACTCTCACATCCATACATGACCACTGGAAAAACCATAGGCTTGACCAGACGGACCTTTGTTGGCAAAGTAATGTCTCTGCTTTTTAATATGCTATCTAGGTTGGTCATAACTTTCCTTCCAAGGTGTAAGCATCTTTTAATTTCAAGGCTGCAATCACCATCTGCAGTGATTTTGGAGCCCAAAAAAATAAAGTCTGATACTGCTTCCACTGTTTCCCCATCTATTTCCCATGAAGTGATGGGACCAGATGCCATGATCTTAGTTTTCTGATTGTTGAGCTTTAAGACAGCTTTTTCACTCTCCTCTTTCACTTTCATCGAGAAGTTTTTTAGTTCCTCTTCACTTTCTACCATAAGGGTGATGTCATCTGCATATCTGAGCTTATTGTTATTTCTCCCAGCAATCTTGATTCCAGCTTGTGCTTCTCCCAGCCCAGCATTTCTCATGATGTACTCTGCATATGTATATATATATATATGATATATATATATATATATATGTATGTGATATATATACCATGTCTTTTTTCCAACTTGCAGTTCAATTCAGTCACTCAGTCATGTTCAACTGTTTGCAGCCCCATGGACTGCAGCACGCCAGGCTTCCCTATCTATCACCAGCTCCTGGAGCTTGCTCAAACTCATGTCCATTGAATCAGTGATGCCATCCAACCATTGCATCCAGTCATCCCCTTCTCCTCCTGTGTTCAGTCTTGCCGAGCATCAGGGTCTTTTCTAATGAGTCAGTTCTTCATATCAGGTGGCCAAAGTATTGGAGTTTCAGCTTCAGCATCAGTCCTTCCAATGAATATTCAGGATTGATTTCTTTTAGGATTGACTGGTTGGGTCTCCTTGCAGTCCAGGGGACTCTCAGGAATCTTCTCTAACACCATAGTTCAAAAGCATCAATTCTTCAGAACTCAGCTTTCTTTATAGTCCAACTCTCACATCCATACATGACTACTGGAAAAACCATAGCCTTGACTAGATGGACCTTTGTTGGCAAAGTAATGTCTCTGCTTTTTAATATGCTGTCTAGGTTGGTCATAGCTTTTTTTCCAAGGAGCAAGTGTCTATAATTTCATGGCTGCAGTCAACATCTGAAGTGATTTGGAGCCCCCCAAAATAAGGTATGTCACTGTTACCATTGTTTCCCCATCTATTTGTCATGAAGTGATGGAACCGGATGCCATGAGCTTAGTTTTCTAAATTTTGAGTTTTAAGCCAATTTTTTCACTCTCTTCTTTCACTTTCATCATGAGGCTTTTTAGTTCTTCTTCGTTTTCTGCCGTAAGGGTGGTGTCATCTGCATATCTGAGGTTATTGATATTTCTCCCAGCAATCTTGATTCCAGCTTGTGCTTCTTCCAGCCCAGTGTTTCTCATGATGTACACTGTATATAAGTTAAATAAGCAGGGTGACAATATACAGCCTTGATGTACTTCTTTCCCCATTGGAACCAGTGTGTTGTTCCATGTCCAGTTCTAACTTTTGCTTCTTGACCTTCATAAAGATTTCTCAGAAGGCATAAAGATAGTCTGGTATTCCCCTCTCTTGAAGAATTTCCCACAGTCTGTTGTGATCCACACAGTCAAAGGCTTTGGCATAGTCAATAAAGCAGAAATAGATGTTTTTCTGGAACTCTCTTGCTTTCTTGATGATCCAACGGATGTTGGCAATTTGATCTCTGGTTCCTCTGCCTTTTCTAAATCCACTTTGAACATCTGGAAGTTCATGGTTCACATACTGTTGAAGCCTAACTTGGAGAATTTTGAGCAATATTTTGTTAGCGTGTGAGATGAGTGCAACTGTGCAGTAGTTTGAACAGTTTTTGGTATTGTCTTCCTTTGGGATTGGAATGAAAACTGACCTTTTCCAGTCCTGTGGCCTCTGCTGAGTTTTCCAAATTTGCTGGCATATTTATTGCAGTACTTTAACAGCATCATCATTTAGGATTTGAAATGACTCAACTGTAATTCCATCACCTCCACTAGCTTTGTTCGTAGTGATGCTTAATAAGGCCCACTTGACGTCGCATTCCAGGATGTCTGGCTCTAGTCCAGTGATCACACCATTGTGGTTATCTGGGTCATGAAGATCTTTTTTGTATAGTTCTTGTGTATTCTTGCCACCTCTTCTTAATATCTTCTGCTTCTGTTAGGTCCATACCATTTCTGTCCTTTATTGTGCCCATCTTTGCATGAAATGGAGAAAAGGAAAGATATAAGCATCTGAATGCAGAGTTTCAAAGAATAGCAAGGATAGATAAGAAAGCCTTCCTCAGTGATCAATGCAAAGAAATAGAGGAAAACAATACAATGGGAAAGACTAGAGATCTCTTCAAGAAAATTAGAGATACCAAGGGCTTTAGGTAGTATGAATATTTTAATACTAAGTCTTCTGTTCCATTAACATGGGATATCTCTCCATTTATTTATGTCTTCTTCAATTTCTTTCATCAGTGACATAGTTTTCATCATGAATCTCATCTCCTTGGTCAAATTTATTCCAAAGTATCTTATCACTTTGATGTTATTATATATAGATTATTTTCTTTATTTTTTTCAGATCATTATTAGTGTATAGAAATGAAACCAGTTTTGTATGTTAACTTTGTACCCTGCAACTTTACTGAATTTGTTAGTTTTATGAGTTTTTAGTGGATTCTTTAGGGTTTTTATATATAATATGCCATCTATGAACAGAAACAATTTTACTTTCCTTGTTGATTTGAATATCTTTTATTTCTTTTTCTTACCTCACTGCTCAGTTCACATCTTTTTATATGGTGTATCTATTAACAAATTTTTGGAATTATTTCTATTTTTAATACTTCAGTCATTTAACCTTTATACCATAGTGACTAACAGACCACAATATTACAGCATTAGAATATTCTGAATTTGACTATACAGTTACCTTTACCAGTATATATTTTTTTCATATGTATATTCCATGTCTTCACCCTCACATTGTTGCTGTCATTTCTGGAAGATATTCCCCAAATTTACCTCCCAGTATTACATTTAATTTTTAATTTTTGCTAGTATATTTTTTAAAGCCTAAAGTTTTTTTGGTTCTTTGATAATCCCTTTATATCATCTCCTCTTGTTTCATGTATGCAATATCTATTCCTGTCTGTCTGAGGACATGAATGAAATTTCAAAGCTATCTTTTTCTCCCTGAACCATCTGCTTCTGTCACGATCCTTTCATTTACTTGTCTTCGTCTGTGTCTTTTATGTTAGAGGTTTTCTTTTCTATTGTCTCAATTGTATCTCACAAAACTGTCTCACTGTGAAATATTTTCAGCATATTATTGAGCACCCACTTTGTACCACATGTACCATATGTACTCTACAATGTACCATAGAGGATATGAGAAAGAAAAGGAAACCTAATCTCTATGCCAATGCAGTAGCTGGAAATCCAGGAAAAGACACATGTAAAACACAAACCAAGTGACTACACAGGAAACCTTCTCGCATCATATACTTTGTTTATTAAAAAGGAGGAAGACATAAATAAAGAAGAAGAGGAAAAAGAAAAAGATCTTTTAAAAATGAAAGCTAAGTATAGAGTTTTATATATTAAGTGAAAAATGAGTGATCTCTTATGTACTATAGTAATCAAAAGCTGAGAGAAATTTTTATGGCTTGGCTGATTGGTGGAAGATCAGGTAGCAAGCCAGGTTTAATCCAGTCATTGAAGGACAGATACACTTAAAGGCAGAGAGCAAAAGGAAGGATATTTCAGAACATGAGGGGAAATAAATTTATATATGAATTTGGGATTAAGAAGTGTGTGTTATAAGATGGTGGATTCCAAGCATTGAACCATTGAAAATCAGGAGGCTTTTAGATTATGAGTGAGGGCTTGAAAGAAATGTGTATTTTAAAAACATACCTCAGATGCTTCTTAGGTTGACAGCCAAGAATGGGTTCTTGTTAAAGAACGGAATGAAATTTTTTCTTTTATTAGTTGGAGGCTAATTACTTTATGAAATTGGTTTGGAAAAGCAATCTGGGGACATATTATAGCATGCTTGAATTCTGGACTGAGATGATCTTATGCTATATCCAAGAGAGTACTGATGATGCTTCTCCTAAAGACAGTGACTGTATGCCCTTGTGAGTGTTACCAGCACTGTTATCAGGCAATTTTATGCAAGAGGAGCTAAAGGGACATAGACTAGGAGGCCAATAGCTAGGGGGTTACTTCATTAATTTAGGAATGAGCCAATAAGAAACTACCCTGGTATTGGAAGCATAATTGATAGGAAGAAGCATATAGGAGAAAGACATTTTAAAGCTCAAGGTGAATGATTGTGGAGAGGATATTGTTGAAGATGAAAAATGTTTAGACTCATTTACTGGGAAGATGATAGAACTAATGATAGAAATGGGGAGAAAGACAATTTTGGGGGTTAAACATTAAATCTGGGTTTAAATGTGCCAAATTTGATGTAACTAGGAAAACCAGAGTTAACTAGCAGCAAGTTTCCAAAGTGTGAAGTGAAAGTAAAAGTGTTAGTCCCTCAGTCTTGCCTGACTCTTTGTAACCCCACGGACTGGAGCCTGCCAGGCTCTGCTGTCCATGGAATTCTCTAGGCAAGAACACTGGAGTGGGAAGCCATTCTCTTCTCTAGGGGATCTTCCTGACCCACAGATCAAACCCAGGTCTTCCACACTGCAGGCAGATTCTTTACCATCTGAGCCACCAGGGAAACCCTTCACGTTTCCAAAGTGAAGGAAAAAACAGGTTTTAGACTCATTGGTTGATGCCCCAGGCTACTCCTTAGTAGCCCAGTCTTATAATTGGGTTGTAATTGACATTAAAACCCTCCATCATTAAGAGGCTGAACATCATTTTGGAAGGCAGAAACAAATGGACAGAGTTCTTATACATGTTCAGGTTTGTCCACCTGAAACCTGAGCTTTCTACCCAGAATATGAGGTATCCTAAAGCAGCCACACTCGGAGGTGGTTTTCTTCTTTCCCCACTGCTTCTTCATGATTTCACCCACCCCATCGGTGGGTATCCTTTGTTTGGTTACTATACTACAGACTTTGGTGAGATGGGATGCCTTGCCTTTCAATAAAGTCTGAAATACTGATTAATCTTTTGGGTCAGATGTTCTAATTGCTGACTCTATATCATGCTTTGCAAATTAAAGTGATTTACTACTGCTTAAGAGTGACCAGGAAAGTCATTGAGCCTGCCAGAAATTTTATCCAATGGAAAGGGATAAATAACTGCTAAAGGGACCTCAGAAGGCAGAATTGCATTTTGAATATCTACCATGAGTTGTACTCACTTAATGCACTTTTTACAATAGTATAAATAGTATCTAATGCAAAATACCATGTTGTATTTTAAATTTAGTGTACCATTCAAGAAGCATTTTTTGAGTCTCTGCTCTTTGCTTAGTACCATTTAGACACTGCAGGTACCATTGTGAACCAAACAGACTCTGTGCCTACCCAGAAGTATTTTATCTATTCAGGGATTTCATATCCAGGTGCCCTACCACCTAACCAAACTTGAGAACCACAGTAGGCAGGTAAAAAGGGGATTCTTCTCAAGTCCAGCTTGTCTGAATTGGGATCATACTTGGGAATAGAAGCAGTTGTTCCAGTTGGAGAAATCTAATAGAGCTGACTATTTAAACAGGTGACTTTCCCCTCCAGAGGAGACAGCAAAGACTAGTTTTCTCCTTATCTAAGAACTTTAAACTGTATATCAAAGCTTGGCTAACTGTTTCTGTGAGAGCCACTGAGGGGATGTAGTTGACATCTGCCATTTGACAACCAGGAAATCCCAATTTCAAGGGAATGCATGAAAAATTCAAGACTCATTTGAAATTATTCATGGCAACAGCATCAGCGGTGAAGCAGCAGAATCTAGCAAAAGCAGTAAGGAGTGCTGGGCAGCATCAAGGGCCCCAGGCAATGAGGTTCAGTGACAGGAGGGGAGGCGATGCCTCCAGGGCATCCTATGCTGCAGTCTCAGTGCTGGCTCTTGCTGCCCAGCTCTCATACTTCCAGACATTTTGCAGGCCTTGTTTTCCACCTTCCTTTCACTTCTGTGAACAATCTCAAGTCTTTCTAGTCTACATTAGCCAGCGTTGGTTTCTGTTGCTTGCAATCAAGAATGCTACAGGAAACAAACTGGTACTTTGCCTCTAGATGGGTGGCCCCTGATGAATTACTGTTTCTGTTCATAAACTCAATTCAAGATGAGACAAAACAGGAGCATTTTCTCCTTTTCATGGTTCTGGAGGAGCAATTTGTCATGCATGCCAAGTATGAAGAACTGGATCGAATCATTATCTTTAGGTTGGGGCAGACTGTTTATTGCAGACTGATGTATCTGACAACTTAATAAGGGCACCAGCATTTATTGAAGACCTACCATCAAATAAGCACTTTGTTAGATGTTATCTCAAAACTGCCTGAGTTCTTACCTCTATTGTTAACTTAAGCATTATTTTTTTTACGGAAGCTCAGAGAAGTTATGGTACTTAGATAAAATCATGCAATTAGCATGTGGTAGGAAACTACTTCAAATTATATTCTCTTTCACTGCATCTCAGTGTATACACAGAAAATTAGGTTCACCCTGTTCAGAATGGATCTGGTCTGGTGCATCAGACTAGTGCTCTAAAGTTAATGTTCAAACCACCTCTGAGGCATGACCTCAAGGACAGATTAAGAATGGGAGAGAGGAGACAGTTCTCCCGGTCTGCAAATATCACAGTCTTAAGGTGCAGGAATGATTCTGGAGGTTGGTGATTCCATCAGTCTGTGACTCTGCTTCCTGGATCCTAATTTGAGGAAAAAATGCAAGTGTGAGTTGCTCAGTCATGTTCAACTCTTTGCGACCCCATGGACTATATTCCACCAGGCTCCTCTGTCATGGGATTCTCCAGACAAGAATACTGGAGTGGATAGCCATTCCCTCCTCCAAGGGATCTTCACACCCAGGGATCAAACCCATATTGAAGGCAGATTCTTTACTGTCTGGGCCACCAGGGAAGCCTCCAATTTGAGGGAAACTGGTTTCTTATCCTCCCATTTCCTGAAATAGAAATCTGTAGTAAACAGAAGTCCAAATGCCTTATAGTATGTTTCTGCCTCTATCATTACTATTTATGTTTCTTTTTAGAAATGATCAGATCAACTTTAAGAAAGTCTATTCAGTGTTAATGACCTGTGGCATTTTAAGAAACATGAAATTCCAGAGCTTCAACATTTTCTTCAGAGATTTATGGAAATGTAGATATGTATGAGAAATATGGAGTTGTCAATATTAGAAACAAAATGGGTCAGATTATTTTCTTTTGAAAGAGAGAAATATTAAAAGATCATTAGAAAATGGACAACAACAAATGAATTAGCCAATGTGTGTATGACCAGCATGGTTTTCATTTTCGTATGTAAGGTAGCAGTTAGCTTATTTGAGAATACAGAAGGGATAGCTTGCATTGCTTGAAACTGGGTTCTTCTTAATTAGGGTCATGTAACCTCTCCTACACTTTCAAACATAAATAAAGACATACACACCCTGAACTATTAATGAAAGTGTAGGTGTTGCCTGCACAGGAGAACGAGAAAGGGAAAGTCAGCTTCAGACCTGAGAAAGAAATAGCTTATCTCCAAGATTCCACCCCTGAGATACTGCAAGGGCTTATATAGAAAGAATAAATGATACCTGGATTTTTCTAGAATGGTGTATCAAGTGTACTTGTAAACTATTGTGCTGAAAAATAGCTATGACATGAGCCCTTTACATCTGTTCAGTATTTGATCTTGCGGACCCTCCTTCTCCACCCTCACCAATTTTTTTATTGTCACTTACATTTTTAACATACAAAACTTTCTACAATTGAGAAGGTATCATAAAATTTATAAGTTATATTTATATGGCCATAAATACTCTATTTGGAGACTTTTTTTAAAAAACATTTTCAGGTGTTATTGCGAGTTCATACTTGTTGATGTACTCATTTGTAGCAATAATAGATGTGTTTGTTCTTGGCTCAGTGGTCACCTCCACCACCACAGGTGACTGAAACTGATAGCTGCAAAAGCTTATAAATGCAGAACAAGAACAATTCCTCAATAGATCAGTTCAACATGTATGGAGGTCTTGCATTGCTGCAAAACTGTTCCTCAGAATGATTCAATAGCATTTGTGAATCTAGACATGCCTTTCTGCCATTTGGTTGTATTCTCAACATCTCATGTTTATATTCAACTTGAAATCTAATTTTCATAAATGTCTGGGTTCAAAATAGGCTGCAGGGTTTAAATATAAGAACAAGATTGTTTATATAAAATGATAACCAGGCATATGACTCCCCAGGTCTTTTATTGAGCTGTCATTTTGTGATAGCTATTAGGTGATACCATTAATTTTATTCTGCCTTTAAGACAAGCAGTAAATTAGAATAATAGATTCTGCTTTCAGTGAGGCTCCAAATAACCTTGTATACCTTAATAACCGAATATGAGAAAATGCTGTAAAGTACTATTCCTTACAATGGATCTATTTTCCTACTGCTTGTTTTCATAAGATTATAAATATCATCCCAAGGGAAAGTAACCCCATGACACTCTCCCAGTGAACATTAAGTGTTGGATTCTGAAATCTTTGGTTAATAAACCAAAAAAAATCAAGTCATAAGAGAGTATGTTGAAGTAAAACATATTTTTGCTTCATTTGCTCTCTTTTCAAATGGGTAAAAATGAACAAGCATCACCAGACTTAGAGATTATTTATTAAGGAAGAATGTTATTAAATAAGAATACAGAAGTGACCTTGGCCAGCGCTGATTCTGCCCTGTGCCCCTGCACACTGTGGGTGGCAGAGAAGGACCCATCTTCACCCAGTATTCAAATCTGTGTCACTGGTATTGCAGGCAGATTCTTTACCATCTGAGCCACCAGGGAATGGTAATAAGAGGTAATTACTGCTTTCAGATGAGTTTCCCTGGTGACTCAACAATAAAGAATCTGCCTGCTAATGCAGGAATCACAGGTTTGATCCCTGGGTTGGAAAGATCCCCTAGAGAAGGAAATGGCAACTCACTCCAGTGTTCTTGTCTGGAGAATTCCAGGAACAGAGGAGACTCGTGGGCTACAATCCATGGGGTGGCAAAGAGTCTGATATGACTGAGCAACTAAGATTTTAAATCTTTCAAGATGGAAAGCTTCTTAATCTGATAAATACATTCTGAAAATTGTACTTTAGATGTAAAACAAGGAAAAGATCCAGAGAGAAAAGTGGGGGAAATAAAGCTGGTGAAAATTATAAACACTAGGAAACTAGGAACAGTGTCAAATCTTTAAAATAACTAATAGTAATAATAATTTAAATGATTTCCAAAGTTCTTCATGTTTTTAGCTCTAAAGTCAGGCATGCAATGTTATATAATGACATCATGTTGAATATTGAGGGACTGGAAAATGGTACTGATGCTGGAAATTAAATGGTAAAGCACCTTGAAGATCATACATATATTTCTTCAAGATATATATATATATATGTATGTATATATATATATATCAGTTCAGTTCAGTCACTCGGTCATGTCTGACTCTTTGTGACCCCATGGACTGCAGCACGCCAGGCTTCCCTGTCCATCACCAACTCCTGGATCTCACTCAAACTCCTGTCCATTGAGTTAGTGATGCCATCCAACCATCTCATCCTCTGTCATCCCCTTTTCCTCCCTCCTTCAATCTTTCCCAGCATCCGGGTCTTTTCAAATGAGTCAGTTCTTCGCATCAGGTGGCCAAAGTATTGGAGTTTCAGCTTCAGCATCAGTCCTTCCAATTAATATTCAGGACTGATTTCCTTTAGGATTAACTGGTTGGGTCTCCTTGCAGTCCAGGGGACTCTCAAGAGTCTCCTCCAACTATACATAGGCTTACCTGGTGACTCAGTGGTAAAGTATCTGCCTGCAATGTAGGAGACACAGGAGATGCAGATTTGATCCCTGGGAAGATCCCCTGGAGGAGCACATGGCATCTTACTCCAGTATTCTTGCCTGGAGAATCCCATGGACAGAGGAACCTAGTGGGCTATGGCCTGTAGGGTCGCAAAGAGTTGGGAACGACTGAAGCAACTTAGTATGTATATAACCTTCTCTCCTTCATTCCTTAGTGTGTATATACATACATAGATACATACATACATATATATATAAACCTTCTCTCCTTCATTCCTTAGTGTGTTTATACATACATACACACATACATACATACATATATATATATATAAACCTTCTCTCCTTCATTCCTTAGTGTGTTTATACACACATACATACATACATACATACATACATACATATATATATATATAAACCTTCTCTCCTTCATTCCACCTTTTACTCCAGTATTTAGTATTGGGCTGGGCCTGGACACACACTCCAAGTATTTAGTCAGTACTTGCTGATTTCTGATTCTTTAATTCTGTTTACTTTTCTCAGTAACTACAGAACACAGCCAAGAAAGTGATCATTTCTATTTCCCTGAAGGGCAAAAAATGTAATTGACTTCATCCATTTCTTATGCACCTCAATCTTTGGAAGATGAAAAGAAGCTGGAGGGTAAATGTATGGCAGAGTTTTGCACATGACGAGAATGCCAGAACTGCGGCAGGACTTCTTTTATTTTTTTTTGTTAACTATTTCAGATGACAAAAAGTGTTGAGGACAACACGTGAAAGTCACAAGTTGTGCGCGTGCTAAGTCACTTTAGTCATGTCTGACTCTGTGCAACCCCCATGGACTCCTCTGTCCATGAGGATTCTCCAGGCAAGTATACCTGCTTTTATTCCTCTGGAAGCTCATAACTCCTCTTAACTCTACTCACTGACACAACAGAAATCAGCAGAATGTGCATAGTTTCAAATTTTAGGTGGACTCTGTAAATCAAATTAAGAGCAGCAATATAATTGTGAAACAAAAGGTCTATTTAACACTTCATTTAGTTGAAAAATAGAAGTGAGGTTGGCATTATTATTGTGTAATTACACTAGAAAATGAAAGCTTTTGCATTTTAAGTGCAAAATTAACCTCTCGTTTTGTATTTGCTTAGGTGCTTTGTAGCGTTTGCAGAAGAAGCTGGTCTCAGTACAGTGGTCCTCATGACTAGGGGATGCAGAAGGCAGATATGGAGGGCCGAGTGTAATTCTAGCCATTTTATATAAGGGCTTGAACATATGCCAGTTTCGGAATCCAAAAGGTCTCCTGGAACCAACCTCCTGCAGGTGCTGAAGGCCAACTGTGTGTGGAGACTTAAATAAATCATTGCAATGATCTTCCTTCTAGGCATGCTGGTTTTATCTGAGGTGTTTCCATTACTCCATAGTTACTTATCCATCATGAACCTAAAGGTTCTCAATAAATGCCTGTTGAATGTATCTGGATGTTAAAGGCACCAAGTAAAGGAATCAGGCTAGCAACTGTCTCCCTATCTTCTTTTAGAATGGCTGCCCTTGGAGTAGGTGCTCATTTGACAAAATAAAATCAGAGGACATCACACCATGTGAGTTTGGTTTGGTACATTCTGACAAGAAAATTTCCAGTGATTCATCTGAGCAATATTTCTCTTTTTATCACAGCTCTGATGAAAGACAGTTTCTATTTATAAATGTTTTTGATCCACTTGCTTAAGCAATGGTGTGCTCAGAAAGAATGTTATCAAAGATGCACAATCTCAGGGTGTAGTGCGTTCATCCATCCATTAGCTTCACTACAAGTTTTCCTACTCCTGTTAGAAATTATAAAAAGCATGAATAAAAAAATGTCTAAGTCAGAATCAGAACCCCATAGAGGTCTAGAGATAGAGTCCTAAATTGTTGCCAGTGTCAAAAACAAAGAGTAACTCAGGGCAGGAGGATTAATTCCTTCATAATAATCTCACAAAGTTTATGTGGAGCCTAAAAAGCATGACTCATTATTCTAATTTAATGGTTCTTAGTACAAAAGAATAAGTTAACAACTAAGTGGATTTAGGATTTACTAGGCCCTGAGGTCATAGCAGGAAACAAAGAAAAAATCCTGCCCTTTTCAAGTGTACCAGCTCATACAAGGAGAGTGGCAATAAACAGATAACTAAAATATCATACTTCATTTATTTTAAGGTTATATTTTTGCACATTTTCACACCTCAGAGTTTGTGTCTTACAGTTACTGTTGGCCTGGTGTCAGTCAAGATGTGGTTGTTACTGCCTGTTCATGTGCCTCAAAAATTATCAAGTCAGCATTTGGGGACAAAATCTTGCATTCACCTGCAGAGCACCTTGAAAACTGGTGCAGCACCAAAGCTCCTGGTGGCACAAAATATAGTAACAAGTGGAGACACACATCAACAGGTCTGAGTTATGTGATCCAGAGCAGTTGAACTCTGAATATATTGATGTTTTAGGAATATTTTAAGCAATGTGTTTTGCTGATATCTTCCCATTTTGTTTGCACAATAGTGATTCATAATAAAAACCAATGTGTAGATAAGTGTAAAACAGTTCCCTCAGTGAGTGTAAAATAATTTTGAAGTAATAAAAAAAAACAATGTGTCATCTTATAGGTAATAATTTTTAATTTAATTAATTTCCTGGTGGTACATAATATTATAATGTTTCTTCTAATGGATGGTTTCTTTTGTGTGAGGAAATAAAATATTTGTATATTATTTGGTAATAAGTGCTGTAACATGAGTTTCCCAGGTGGCTCAGTAGTAAAGAACCCACCTGCCAAGCTGGAGGTTTGGGTTCACTCCCTGGGTCAGGAAAAATCCCCTTAAGAAAGAAATGGAAACTCACTCTAGTATTCTTTTTTTTTTTTCAATTTATTTATTTTTTAATTGAAGGATAATTGTTTTACAGAATTGTGTTGGTTTCTGCCAAACATCAACATGAACCTGCCATAGGTATACATATGTCCCTTCCCTCTCGAACCTTCCTCCCACCTTCCTCCCATCCCACCCCTCTAGGATGTTACAGAGCCCTGATTTGAGTTCCCTGAGCCATACAGCAACCTCCCATTGGCTATTTATTTTACTTATGGTAACATAAG
Organism: Cervus canadensis; assembly: GCF_019320065.1. Taxonomy (NCBI): domain Eukaryota; kingdom Metazoa; phylum Chordata; class Mammalia; order Artiodactyla; family Cervidae; genus Cervus; species Cervus canadensis. The sequence goes on along the minus strand of NC_057406.1, from coordinate 38,749,856 downwards.
TTTCCATGTTACTCTAGAGAGGGTGGGTATAGAGAGAGCAACATGGAAACCCACTCCAGTAATTTTGCCTGGGAAATCCTAAGGACAGAGGAGCCTGGTGGGCTACACTCCATGAGGTCACAAAGAGTTTGATAAGACTTAGAGACTAAACAACAATAACAAAAGACAAGGAAGCTCTTGAGAAAGTTATATTTAAATAAGACTTGAAGAAAGACTGGACTGTGCAGAGAGCTGAGAAGAGCATTCCAAGTAGAGTGGACAACCAGTGCAAAGGCCCTAGGCAGGAGTATGCCCAGTTTATTTGAGAAATAGCAAAGAGGCCACGTGGCTGAACTGGAAAGAGAAAGGGATAAAGTGGTAGATGAGGTTCCAAGTTAAGGGGAACCAGCTCACACAGGACACTGTAGGACATTAGAAAGATGTATTTTTGAGATTATAAGGATTTTCACATTTAAGTTAGATAGGAATCCATCGGAGCATTTAAAGGATCACTGAAGTTGCTAGGTGAAGAAGAAGACTGAAGGGAGACAAAAAATCAGGGAGAATGATTGGTGGCTATCACCATGAAGCAGATGGAAAATTATGGTGGCTTGGACCAGGCAATGATGTGGAGATCATGAGAAGTGATGGAATTCTTGATTCATTCTAAAGTTGAATCCAAAAAGTTTTGCCAATAATTTGAATAAAGTACGTGAGCAAACGAAGATTCGAGGTGACTCCAAGTTTTGCTGTCTTAACACCTGCAAAGATGAGGCTGGCATTAGCTAAGATGAGAAGACATCTAGAACAGATTTGGTGGGGCTAGGAGAAGTTCGTCTTTAAACATGCTATGTTTCAGATGTCTATTAGTCATCCAAAGGAAGATGTCATGGAGACAATCAGATATGTGAAACTGGAGTTCTAACTACCAGTCCTTTGCCAAAATTTCCTCAACCATCTATTCATTGGCTGCAGTATGCCTTCTTGTAGTTTCTTTTGCAACAGTAATTTTCCACTGAATACCATGTTCATATGAGCAACAGTCCCTGGATTCTTATGTGTTCAAACTATCTGATAATACCACATCCTGGATATCTTACAGTGAGATCTATTAATTGCAGATTAAATTGTAGTGTTACAACTACTATGGAAGGCTTGGTAAAATATTTTAAGATTGAACATTTACAAACTCTAAGAGCCAGCAATTCACAACACTTATAACCAAGAGAAAATCTTGACAAGTGTATGGGAAGACAAGCTCAGAAATATTCATAATATTTACAGTAGCAAAACCTGGAAACAATACAAAAGCATTCCAACAAGAGAACAGATAAGTCACAGTTTATTCCCATAGCGGAATATTATACAGCAGAAAAATGAATCGTCTACAGCAAAATCCAACAATATGAACCAATCAGCAATGTACCATGTTTCATCTATTCTATCATGGGCAATTTTTCTCATGACATCTCAGAAATCTTAGCTTACTTGGCAGAACTTTTTTTTTTTTTATTAATGGTTGTGCCTGCTATACAGTGAAGGAAAGTTACATGGCTCAAAATAGCCTGGAGTTAAAATTCCCCTCCAGGTCCTCCTCACCATTCTATGCAAAACAAAGAATTCTCTCACCCAAAGGAAAAAAAAAGAACTTTAAGGTTGATTATGCCCAGCTCCCAGCCAGTCCAGCCTCTGGTCAAGCTCCAAAATTCCTTGCCCCAACCATTTAAGAGATAACTGCTCCAAACAACCTTGGAGAAGAACAGGCCCCCTTAAGACAGTAGCTTTCCACACATATGCCTATGTGTTAGTCTTGGGTTAGTGCAGCAGCTCACTACTCTGACTGCTGCCCCTTCTCGCCTCATTAAAGGTAATCTATAAAGTGCCGGTCTCGTTCTTTTTCTGAACCTCATCTTCTCTAACTCCCTTACCCTACATAGAGATACTGTCCCTGAGCTCCAAATTCACTCTTCTATAATCAGTCTCATTATACAGGCACTGAGAGACTGCAAAACACACTGTGCTTTCCTAGAGGTCTCCACTAAAAGTTTTATCAGCAGAGGGGAGTAGACAGGGATTCAGTGCTGGAGGAAGAATGGATTCCCTCCTCCTGTCGGCTTCCTGTTTCCTGTCCCTGCGACCTCACCCGCAGCAATCTTCTTCACAGCAGCAGTGACCATTCATTCCCATGGCAGTAGTTGAATCTGTCTTGTAGTTTTCCCATCACTTGAAGAACCAGTTTGATAACAGCTCCTCAGCAGAAGCAGCCACCTCCTTCTCAGAGGCCTGGAATACCCTTCTATGGGCTCAGAGATGCCTGCATCACCCGAGCAGCACTTGCTTCCTCCTCAGAGGTCTCTGTTTCAGGCCCAGAAGATCCCTTCTCTAAGCTTGGCCCTTAGTTTCCTTTGTTTTCTTAGTCATAAGGGAGGGTAGCACCCTCTTACAGTTTCCACCTCCATGATACCTCGAAATTCTTTTACCCTTTCAGTGGAAAACAGCTTTATACCTGACACCAGTGGTTTAGATCAAATCTCTGTCATCAAATATCTGCTGTGTTTTCTGTCTCACTAATACAAGCTAGGTATATAGTTACAGTTAGCTATAAAGACTAACTGTGTACATGCACGCATGCTTGGTCGCCAAGTTGAGTCTGACTTTTTATAGACCCTATGGGCTGTAGCCTGCCAGGGAAAATCCCTATCCATGGGGTTTCATCTCATCATGAAATGAGTTGCCATTTTCTCCTCCAGGGGATCTTCCCAACCCAGGGATCAAAACCACATCTACTGTGTCTCCTGCATCGGCAGGTGGGTCCTTTACCAATGAGCCACCAGGGAAGTCTATAGAGACCAACAGTACCCCTTAGAATTCTTGGGTGTTATATTTGAAGTCTCAGAAGATCATATACAGCCAAATACCTCTTGCACAAAGTTAAAAGCAAATAAAACTATATGTTTTAGGAATACACACTCTCACACACACACACAAACATAAACACATGATTTAAGATAGTTTTTACCTTTGGTCTAGGGAGACACAGATATTTCACCTATATATCTATGCTTACATACATGTGTAAGATAATGTGTTGAACTTTGATGGGACTATAAAGGAACTCTGATTAATCACATTCCCTAAAGATGACCTCAAAATAAAGTTATTTCTTTTTTTACTTGAAGTAAGTCTTGGTGGAATTAGGATTCTTTCTTTTATATCATTCTTTTTAATTGGAGGATAATTGCTTTACAATGTTGTGTTGTAAGTGTTGTGTTTACAGCGTTGTGTTTCTGCTATACAACAATGCAAATCGGTTGCAACTATATATAAACCCCCTCCTTCTTGAGCCTCCCTTGAACCCTCCCCCCATCTCACCCCTCTAGGTCATCACAGAGTGCCAGGCTGGATTCCCTGTGTTATGCAGCAGCTTTCCAAAGAGGAGAGTGGAAAAGCTGGCTTAAAAGTCACCATTCAAAAAACTAAGATCATGGCATCTAGTCCTGTCACTTCATGGTAAAAAGAAGAGGTAAAGGAGGAAACAGTGATAGATTGTATTTTCTTGGGCTCCAAAATCACGGCAGATGGTGACTGCAGCCATGAAATTAAAAGATGCTTGCTCCTTGGAAGAAAAGCCATGACCAACCTAGACAGTATACTAAAAAGAAGAGACATTATTTTACTGACAAAAGTCCATATAGTCAAAGCTTTGGCTTTTCCAGTAGTCATGTACAGATGTGAGAGTTGGACCATAAAGAAGGTTGAGCACAGAAGAATTGTTGCGTTTGAACTGTGGTGCTTGAGAAGACTCTTGAGAGTCCCTTGGGCAGCAAGGAGATCAAACCAGTCAATCCTAAGGAAAATCAACCCTGAATATTCTTTGGAAGGACTGAGGCTGAAACTGAAATTCCAATACTTTGGCCATTTAATGTGAAGAACTGATTCATTGGAAAAGACCCTGATGCAGGGAAAAATTGAAGGCAAAAGGACAAGGGGTCAGCAGAGAATGAGATGGTTAGATGGCATCACCAACTCAATGGACATGAACTTGAGCAAAGCCAGGGAGATATTGAAGGACAGGGAAGCCTGGCATGCTGCAGTCCATGGGGTTGGCAAAGAGTTGGATCAAGTTAGTGACTGAACAACAACAGTGTGTATATGTCAAGGCTACTTTCTCAATTTGTCCCACCCTCTCCTTCCCACGCTGTGCCCACAAGTCCTTTCTCTACATTTGCATCTCTATTCCTGCCCTGAAAATAGGTTCATCGGTACCATTTTTTTAGATTCGATATATATGCATTAATATATGACATTTATTTTTCTTTCTGACTTACTTCACTCTGTCTATCAGGCTCTAGGTTTATCCACCTCAGTTTAACTGATTGAGTTAGATTCTCGACTCACTTTCTTTTTTTGAATGTAGTGTAGATGTTTCTTCACTGCTTTTGGTACTGAATGTTTCTGTAACAGAAGTATAATGCCATTCTGCTTTTATTTCCTTTAAAAATGAGTTCATCTTATTGTCTGGCTTCTCAAAAGGCATGGATTCTTTCCACATCTTTAAAGGATTACAAAAGTGCTTTATTCTGTATCTTTAGACAACAATTTCAGCAAAGTGTGACTTAATGTTGATGATTCTGGGCCAACTCTCGGTTGCTTAGTGTGTCCTGAACTTTAAATATATGTTAAAATATTCATTCTGTTGTTTTCTTTGGGGTTTCTTCTCTGGAATTCCAATTAAGAATATAGACTCTGCCTTGTGTCTCTTCTTCACTTCTATAGCTGTCATTTATTGCTAATTTTCTCTCTTTATTTCTCTTTTATTTTGTTTGTTTTTCCCATTTTTATCCTCTGTGTCCTTCATTGTTGTCAAAGCGCCCTTGTGCCCTTTCTAATATTTTTATTTCTCTAACTTTTGTCTTAGCTTTCTTTCCTGAGTTCTGATATCACCATCTGTAGTCTGTTCCTCTTTTGCTTGGTTTTATCTATCTTGGCTTCCATATTTGGTATTCAATTTTTTTTTTCAATTAATGATACATTGTTTAGTTATGATTCTTGTCTACAGCAATTTTCCCTGAGAACTTTTCTTTGTCTATAGAAATATATTACTATTCTTTCTCAAATATTTTCTTAGAGGATTTTTGAATTGCTACCATGAGAGCCTCATGCTAAGTAGCTTCAGCTCAGTTCAGTTCAGTCGCTCAGTTTTGTCCAACTCTCTGCAACCCCATGAATTGCAGCATGCCAGACCTCCCTGTCCATCACCAACTCCCAGAGTTTACTCAGACTCATGTCCATCAAGTCGGTGATGCCATCCAGCCATCTCATCCTCTGTTGTCCTCTTTTCCTCCTGCCCCCAATCCCTCCCAGCATCAGGGTCTTTTCCAATGAGTCAACTCTTTGCATGAGGTGGCCAAAGTATTGCAGTTTCAGCTTCAGCATCAGTCCTTCCAATGAACACCCAGGACTGATCTCCTTTAGGATGGACTGGTTGGATCTCCTTGCAGTCCAAGGGACTCTCAAGAGTCTTCTCCAACATCACAGTTCAAAAGCACCAATTTTTTGGCACTCAGCTTTCTTCACAGTCCAACTCTCACATCCATACATGACCACTGGAAAAACCATAGCCTTGACTAGACAGACCTTTGTTGGCAAAGTAATGTCTCTGCTTTTTAATACGCTATCTAGGTTGGTCGTAACTTTCCTTCCAAGGAGTAAGTGTCTTAATTTCATGGCTGCAATCACCATCTGCAGTGATTTTGGAACCCCAAAAAATAAAGTCTGACACTGTTTCCACTGTTTCCCCATCTATTTCCCATGAATTGATGGGACCAGATGCCATGATCTTAGTTTTCTGATTGTTGAGCTTTAAGACAACTTTTCCACTCTCCTCTTTCACTTTCATCCAGAGGCTTTTTAGTTTCTCTTCACTTTCTGCCATAAGGGTGGTGTCATCTGCATATCTGAGATTATTGATATTTATGCCGGCAATCTTGATTCCAGCTTGTGCTTCTTCCAGCCCAGCGTTTCTCATGATGTAGTCATGTCCAACTCTTTGCAACTCCATGGACTGAAGCCCGCCAGGCTTTTCTGTCCATGGGATTCTCCAGGCAAGAATACTGGAGTAGGTAGTCATGCCTTCCTCCAGGGGATCTTCCTGACCCAGGGATTGAACCAGTGTCTCTTAAGTCTCCTGCATTGGCAGGTGAGTTCTTTACCACTAGCGCTGCCTGAGAAGCCCCTGAATTATTACTACACAGTTCCTTTAAGCTTTGTTGTTGTTTTGCTGTATTGTACTGAACCAGCTTTTGTACGAGGTTAGAGCTGGAGGAATAAAGAGGAGGAGCAAGGGTCAGGGTAGCTTTCCTGGCTTAGCAGCTTAGCGCTCCACCTCTTGTGTGTATGGTGAGGAATGTTTCCTTGCAACAATGACACTTCTGTAGCCACATCTTGCCTGCCCCTCTAAACTTATCCTGGTTCAAGGTAGCTGTTCCTTCACCAATTACTGCAACTAGGAGACAGAATCTGCCTTCCCCTTTCCAAGGTGGTCCACACAGTTTCTGTCTGCTTTGTTACATCTTCTGATGCCAATATGGGATCCCTCAGGTGCTTTAGTAGTGTTGGTCGCTCAGTTGTGTCTGACTCTTTGCAACCCCATGGGCTGTAGCCCACCAGGCTCCTCTGTCCATGGGATTTCCCAGGCAAGAATACTGGAGTGGGTTGCCATTTCCTTCTCCAGAGGATCTTCCTGACCTAGGGATCAAACCCTGGTCTCCCACATGGGAGGCAGATTCTTTACCATCTGAGCCACTGGGGAAGTGCTTTACACACCTTTATTTCTCATCCTTTCCCAGCATTTCCAATCTTTCTGATCTAACCCCTACCTGCACCGGGTGGAGCATTCCCCTCTGAGGGAACAATTCTCTGGACCTTTCTGAGGTTCCCTTCCACAAGGCTCCCTGAAGTCCCCCACCTGGGATCCAGTGATGCTGTACTGGTCTCAGCTGTACACAGCTGCTCTTATATGTGAATGGGGTGAACAGGTTTTCTCTGTCTCCTGGTTTCACTGTAAAGAAATTTTATGACTTTTCAAAAAATTCTCTGTGTGGTTTCCAAGAGAAACTGAAGCAAGATTCAGAATTAAACTGGCACCACATGCCTACCACAAGTTCTACAGCCGTATTTAAAAGGGAAAAAAACAAAAACAAACCTGCCATTATATTCTCTTCAAAATCTGTTTTCGATCTTTCAAAGAAAGATGTGAAAAACAAATTTGGCCTGAGGCTTGAAGCAGCAGACATGGAGACTGACTTGTGTTCATCTTGCCAACTGGTTGTGTTGTTGTTGTTGTTGTTGTTTTGTTTTGTTTTGTTTTGTTTTTTGAGGGTTTGGGAGCGTGGCAGAGGGGCGTGGCAGGAATTTAGTGGGCTTGGCTAAATGGAATTGGGGGATGGATGGGCAAATGGCTTCACAGGACCAAATCTGGTACACCATTAGCACAATTTGTCGGTGATTTTCTTCAAGTAAATATGGTGAGAGAAATCAACGGAGCAGAGAAAGAGAGAACACAGGGGGACTTTGCCATTGAGCTTGTGAAAAAGAATAGAAAAAGAAAAGTGCCAGAGGAGACTGGGTTCTGAGCCTTAATGCAGTCAGAAAAAAAAAAAATCTCTCTCAGACAAAAACAGTCGTATAAAACTTTGTTCAGAAATATAGTGTCAGAGCTGTACATTCTTTAGGAATATTTTGTCTTAATTTTGGAAGCCAAAGGAAGTAAAATTGCAATTGATAAGACATTTTAATGTAAAGAGGTATCACGTGATTCATTTAAATCTACTAAACAAAGTAGCTCTTGCATTTACTAGTATGTTTTTTTTTTAATCAAATGGTGGGAAAGGGTTAAGCACCTGGATTGTTAACCTCATCACACCTTAGGGTTGTCCAGGCTGAAATCATTGCATTAATTATGTGCTGAGCATATATCATATGCTTAGTTCAATCGCCATCCATCTATTGACAACACTTAGAATTGCAAGCCTGGTATCATGAGGAAAGAATCAACCAGTCTGTTTAGCAACAGAAACATTGAAAAATTTGGAAAACTCATAAGGTCCAAAGACCTATAATCCTGTCAGAGGGCAGAGGATATTGTTTTGTTAAGAGGCTCTTTCCAGAATCTACTGGATCACAGTTAGCTGGTTGTCTACTCACTTTCTGCCTCTAAGTGGGGCCCCTAATATTGCTGACATCCCTGGCCAGATGCACTGTTACCACATTCCAGGGGCCAATGCAATGGGTGTCAATGTGACAGACAGCAGGAAAGTTTAGCTGAAATGGATCTCCCAGTCCCAGGATTGTGTTCTGCTTTGCAAAGGCTGTAATGCTTGACTTTATTGTAGGGATTAAGTGATGTAACATCAACAACCCTCTGATAATCCAATAATGATTCAACAACTGCTCTTAAGATCCTTTGATTTAGTGAAATGTAATGGGGGAGTTTGTAGATTCCTGAGTTCCAACCACATTAATTGCTATACTTAAACTCCAGCTGTCGAGCCTTTAATCCTTCTTTACTGCAATGATATTTAATTGAATTGAATTAGATTAAATTACCCTGAGTATTCTAGTCACTGTTCATTTGTTTGTACTATATTAATTAAAAACTTTTTTTTATTTTGAAAGCAACCAAACTTTGAACTACTGACCAGATTGTTTCGTGTTTTCTTATATAAACATAAAATATAGGATATAAAATGACACACTGGCGAGACAAAAAGGACAGTTTCTAAATATTGCTTTTTTTTTTCAGGGAAATTTCTCACTCTAATAGTAACTCATACATTTATGTATGCAGTTTTCAATTGCATCAATGATCATTGAAAATTAACATTTATCTCTCTTTCCTTATTAGATGAAAACTGCAATAACACATTGTGAGTTGCAAAACAGAGGGACAGAAAAGCAGAAATAAAGACTGAAACTAAGTGCTGCTGAGAAGGCAGAAACCTAAGAGAACATGAGGAACTGAGTTTCTCTTGTGCTTGGGTAAGGGCTGAGGCTACGAAAGTGATTTCATAGAGCCCAGCACTATGGCAGGGCTTCTGGGTGCTATTCAGCCTCTGGGACACAGTCTTTCCTTTCCTGTCCCTCACTGGTCCAGTCCCTAGAGAAAGGTCCACAAGGTCATCTGCACGGCCACTCTATGCCCTCTTCAGAGGAACACAGCTCCAGAACTCTTTCTTTTTCCACCAAGTTATTATGGCCTGAGCCAAGTTTGGGGAGTGAAACCAGCCCTGCCCCTCTTGGCACCATCAACTGACCAGAGACTGTGCCTAAACCAGAGTCACCCATGGGGCATGAGGGAGGGCAAAACCTCCACTGGGCTTTGGCCAAACTCCACCCCATCAAGTACTTCATGTGGAATGAGAGACTGCCACTATCAGATCCTCTTTCTCCCAAAGAGGGAATTCCCAGAGTGAGCAGAGATGCGGATAGAGCCCAAAGCTCTGGAGATACTGGTCTTTCTCCATGGTGCCTGCTCCCCAACCAAGTGCTAAAGTGTGTGTGTGTGTGTGTGTGTGTGTGTGTGTGTTTGACCAGGAGTCGAGAAGGAGGTGACCACACAGCCCAGCATCTCCACCCTTATCACAAAGGTAACCTGAGCACCTCTCTTTCTTGTGATCTTTAAAACCCCACCTGGTACACTAGCAATTAGCCCGCTGTCTCAGGTCCTCTGTCCATTTCCCATTTCCCTGCCAGACTGTGGGAAGCATGAGAAAGCAGAAAGGGACAAGCGGACAAGGGCTCTATGTCTAACCTGCTGCTTACAGGTGACAGCCACCATCAAGTGTTCTCTGACCTTCAGATTCCTAGCTCAAAAGTGGGAATAATCTACATATGACCAGGGCGATAAGCTTCCCTTTCAATCATTTAAAATGGACAGCTTTGTAAGCTCTGAACTCATGGATGGATATTGCTCTTTCAATCCTTCCCTAAAACACAAGTGCCTCTCACATTGTCATTTATTTATTTTTATCCCCTATGTTATATTCCTGTATTTGAGATCACCAGGTAAGTTTACCACATGCTTGTTGTATATGTAATTGTGTTCTAACCATGACCCACAGAGGTCACTAGAGAGGCACCACATCCAAAGATAGTCCAACAGAAACACCAACCTTCCACTCATTTTCTTGAAGCAGGGAAAGCTGAAAAGTGACTCACCAAAATTCCCTTCCCCTCATATGATTTCACATCCCACGTCTCCCAGCGCCTATCACCTGCCTTCCCACCTTTAATCCCCCATGACCCTTCATAGTCATCCTTTCTCTCACCCTTCCCAACCTCTACCCCAAGCTCATCATCACCATCACATGCCTCCACATTTTCGTAGTGCCAACTCCTCACACTCAAGGGCCTCTGAGCAAGTTTGTCCCATGTTCTCTTTCAGTACTATTTTGTAGGAATGGGGTATTTATCCCTCAGCCCATTATCCTGATTCTGGTTCACAAAAGGACCAATCAGTGAGTCCTTCAGAGGAGGTGAGGGGACGGAAATGAGCAGTGGCAAAAACAGAGCCTAATTGATCTGGCAGAGAGAAAAACTCACCTACACTGTCACTTTAATCCTATCCCATGTAGAATAACTGGATGAGAAATAGGCAAGTTGTTACATTCCCAATGGGTCTCAGGCTCTAGTAATGGCATGATAAAATTGGGCTACCCGCCCTGTCCTTGAACACCTTGAGTATCAGCGATCTGTGTCTGCCTTATACGTGGTCCAGAAGGTGCTCTAGTGGCTTGAGAGAGTCATGGGAATGAGATGCTTTCGTGGGTCCAATCTGGAAAGGGTTTTCTGGGGAACAGGAGTTGCTGAGATCACAGTGATTTCTGGGAATCTTTAGGGAGTTGTCTGATGTCTGTGACAATTAAGTTGTCAATGTAGTAAAGAGAGTCTGCCTTGTGTTTGCCAGCAGAGAGGAGAAACTAATTTGGGTGAAATAAAAATCTATAAAAGTTTGGCATATGTCCCTCTGTAATTTGATGGGTGGAGAAATGCAAATTTTTTTGGATGAGAAGCTGCTGAACCATCATTTTTTTTTGGCTCTATTTGAATAAATTTTGCAACTTCTTCATAGTTGGTACTCAACAGAAGTATTTAGAATTAAAGAAGAAGGTGCTAAGGGAACAAAGTCTGCAAGCTGAGGACCCAGTAGCATCCTTCTGGTAGCATCTTTCAACTCAACTGATTTTGTCATAAATGTGTTCAAGTAAATTCACCTAGAATTGATGATGGACTCACCGTATACCCAGCAATGTGGGAGATGCTGAAATAATTTCTTCTTTAAAACTGGGGACAATGCTACATCTCAACAGTAAAGTGATTGAGATGCTTAAAAGGATAATGGTAAAAATGGTAAGAACATCAAAAAAAAAAAATGGTAAGAACAGTACCTTATACAGAGCAGAAGCTCAATAAATATTTGGGAATGAATGAATGAATGAATTATAGGAGTGGATTAGCCTTATTGCTCTCTAAGCTATACAGCTTTTTTATTCTCTTAAATAAATCTGGGCCCAATGAGTCGTCATGAGTTTTGAACTGATATCAGCTTAGAGAAGTCAGCTCTGAACTCTGGTTGTCTGACCTGAATTCAGGATCCACCATGTCTCAGCTCTATACTTGGGGAAAGTTACTTTACTCCTTCACCCTTTGCTTTTCTCACTTATAAATAAGAATAGCAACAAAGCCTACCTGGTAAGATTATTGTTAAAAGCATTTGGAAGGTCTACCATAATGAAAACTCCCCTGTCCACTGGGAGCAGTCACCATCCCACCAAGTCATGTTCTCTTCATTGCCCTGTCAGGCTCAGCTGCCTCTCTCCCAATCATCAGACTTGAACACCATGTTCACAGTCTGTCAGGAACCTCTCCTACCATAATATTTTCTGGCACACAGAGCTCAGAGCCAGTAGCCTGGCCTCACAGGCCCCTGGTCACTCACACTGGTGACCTTCACCTCTGCTCCACGTCAGCAATCCATTCTGATGGTCGCACCATGGACAGTTTTATTCCCAGCTCCTTCCCTCTGAAACTTTGAATTCCAGCCATCCCCTGTGTTCTCCTACACTTTACCCTCCCAAATGTCCAACATCCTCCTCCTTCTTTACCTATCATTCAACCTCTAACTGGTCTCAGTAATCTTTTCTCCTCGTTTATTCCTAGTCCAGTATTCATTTATTCAGTCTCATGAATTGAGTCCTCACTACATGTCAGACATTGTTCCAACCCTGGGTTTACAGAGATGAACACCACTCAGGAGGCCCCTGTATTAGAGCAGTTTACATGAATAACAAGGAGAGAAAACAAAACAAAAATAGCAAGACTTTTTCAGGTGACAATTTATGCTATGCACATAGTAAAACTCAGAATGGAGTTTTAACAGTGAGATTTGGGGAAAGAGTAGTTCAGGAAGTGAAAGAGCTATGAAGTAGAATAAGCTTGATGGGTCCTAAAAACAGAAATAACACAAGACAATGGAGTATCGTGAATGTAGAACAGGATGAGAAATGAGCATGATTCTGCCTGTAGCACCTGGGGATTCATCCTTGAGTAGTGTCTCAGCCTAATTTTCAACAGTGAATTCACAAGTCCTGCCAATTTCACCCACATCTGCAATAGTTCTCAAATATATCTGCTCTACCCCAGCCTCTCATCACAGTCCCATTTGAAGCCCTCAGCCCTCATCATCTCTAATCTAAACTCTTACAAGAATCTCCTAAATTGCTTCTTGCTGTTGGTCTTACTTTCCAAATCCAATCCAACAGCCAACTAATGTATCTGAAATGAAAATCTGATCCTGTTACTTTCCATCATCTACAGGATATAAAGCAACCTTCTCCCAATAGGAAGCTCTCCATAACCTGGTAGTAAAGTATAATGGTTAAAATCATGGGTTTTAGAAACAAATGGACCAGAATTTCAGCTCTTCTTACTTGTGAGGACTTAGACAAATCACTCAACCACTCTGTGGCCCAATTTCTTTTTCTGATGAAAAGGGACGTAACATTTGGTTGACCAAAAATTTCTTTTGGGTTTTCCCAAATACTTTATGGAAAAAACTTGAACACTTTTTGGCCAACCCAATACTAGTGCCATAGTGAACTGACTCTAAGACCTATCAGTTCCCATCTCCTGGCACTCCCAGCCTATGTAATCCACTCCTTTGGAGGTGGGTGAGATGGCAGTGATTCTAACCAATAGAGTCTTTTAAAGGGACAAGATGCCACTTCTTTTATTACATTAGATGGCAACATCAGCCTTTCTGGGAGATTCTATCCCTTGCTCACTTTGAAGAGGGAAGCTGCTAGGTTGGGAAGATCCATTTGGCAAAGGACCAAGGGAGGCTTCTGACTGAACAGCCAGTGAGAAACTGACAACCTCAAGCCAAAGACCACCAGCAGCTGGATTCTGCCAACAACTATTTGAGCCTGGAAACAGACCCTCCCCTAACTAAGCCACAGATCCCCAATCCCAGCCAACACCTGGATTATAGCTTCTGAGACTCTGAAACAGAGGATACAGCTAAATTGTGCTTGGACTCCTGGCCCGCAGCAAGAGAAATAATAATACAGATTGTTTTGAACCACTAGATTTGTGGTAATATTGTTGAAAATGAAAGTGTCAGGTCTGACTCTTTGCAGTGCCCATGGACTGCAGCCAGCCAGGCTCCTCTGTCTATGGTGATATTGTTATGTGGTAGTAAATTACTAATGCAAGAACCTGCCCAGACCGGGGGCAGTTAGTGCTTGCCTGATATCCATGTGCTTCTCTGTACTTCCCAGCCTGTCTTAAAGTGAAGTCAGGGCTATGTGACTTTTTCTGGCCCGTTGACTGAGTAGAAGTGACTGTACATAGTTAGGAACCAGAGCACCTCCCTTGTCTTTCTCTTCCTCTGCTGTGGTAGCCCAGGAGATGGTGCAGATGTCATGGCTAATAGATGTAAGAGGCTACTTGGCTCACACTGATCTTTATGAGATGGAAAACAGACCTTTATCATTTTCCCTCTGAGAGAATGATAGCAACGAGGTTCCAGAGTTTATATATTAAGGTTGAATGAATTATCTTGACTAATAAAGTGATCCCACGAATAGTATCATAGGATTAACCAAGATAATGTACAAAATCAACACTTATTAAATTATATAACTTTACCTTGTCTTGTACTCTACCTGCCTGCACTTTAGAGATGTTTTTCAGTTCTACAAACACTCCATGCCATCATGCTGTTCCTTCTGCCTGAAATGTCCTTTCCTGACTGACATATTCTTCAAAATAGCATCTTTCCTGGGTTAGGTTCCCTGTCTTTCCATAGCAGAATGTTTAGTTCACCCTCAGCACTGACCGCACTTTTCTCCCCACCTCCCTGAACAGGTGGTGAGCACCTTGAAGTAAGGGGTCACATTCTGGGCACTTGATAAATGTCAGATTGACATCCTTCCTTATTACATATCTAGTTTAACTGTGTTTATTTACATTTAAACCATTCCCTTAAAGTATCTTCCTATGAAAACCCCCTGCCCAGGCATAGGGCGAGAGCTTTTTATTTACATGAAGAGTATTAATTTCCCATTTTTTTTTCTGTTGCTTTCTACATTAGACTGAGTTTAAGTTCTCTTTTCAATCTTTCTGTCATAAATCCTCAACACTATAGTCATCTTCCCAAACTCTCTACTTATTTGTGAACATGTGAATCACACAGTTTGTTCTAGAAAGGGCCCATCATGACAAGAGGGACTGGCAGATTCTGAACTCTCTGTGACTTCTTGTTCTTGAAGTCGAGGATACTGTTTTAGTCATATACTCGTCTCTGGAGTCCCAGCACCTGTGTCTTGTATCTCCTTCCTCCAGCATCTCAGGCTCAAGGTCAGCTTGTTGAGGAGAAAGTTAATTTGATTTCTGCATTTTCTCTAATTGAGATACATAATTTGAAAGTCTAATTCTAAACTTCAGTGTGTTCCTTCCATAATGGCCCTTGATAATTATGAGCAGAATCTCATAAAAACGATTTAGTTTATATTGTGCTCAATCTCCCTGAGTCTCAATTTTTGCACCTCAAAGTTGGCATAATAGTAATTTGTTAATCCTCGTGTAAAATTCACAATGTTCTCAGAAGCTTGAAAAACAAGACTTGCAAATGAACCTTACAGGCTTGTGAATGTGTTTGCAACAGATTCTCAAGTAGAAGTCAAGACAGACAGCTATTTTGACTTTTTGTTGCATTTCATTTCGGTGTTGGATGTGATAGTATTTTCCTCCTTAAGATGCATTCATTTTCTTAGTCACTATTCACATCAGCTGTGCATTTGAAATAGTGTTCTCTGTAGACCTGCCATGGCCAGTGACCAGGGAAAAGGGAAACTATCTCTCATTTAGAAAACTGCTCTCCAAATATGATAAATGACACTCAAGTATCAGTGAAGAGCTGAGATGTGTCTAAAAGCACCTACATCATGCTCTGGGAGCTTCATAATGGTAGAATATTATCTTTAATAATATTAATGAAAATAACTTTAAATAGCATTCTCCAATTTTCCAAGCATTTTCACATTATTGCATTAGATCTTTGCATAAGTCCTGAGCTTAGGCATATAATGTAATTCCTATTTTAAGATGTGGACTCAAAGAGAGAACTTCTTCATGATGTGGACTCAAAGAGAGGACTTCTTCACGTTCTCACAGTCAGAGCAAGTAGCCTAGTTGAAAAGATCGCCCAGTATTCTCCAACCTGAAGCCACTTCTATTTTTGCATACTATTTTTTTCACTATCTTCTCTAGTCACTAATAAAACTCTTTCCATGTTATGTTTGATTTTGTTGTACAGAGACACCTCAGCAGTGATCTGTCACTAGAGGTTTTATCCAGTTTTCCATTGGCCATTGTTGACTTGTGCTGAGGGCTACAAAACAGCGGCCACCCTCAGCTTCTGGAGACTACTCTCTGGGCCCTAATTGAGGTCCTGTACTTCAGAGTCAGCATGTTGATTCTTTTTCATTCCAGTCTCTCTGACCTACCTTTCTGCCTTATCTCTTCTGACTTCTTCCAGCATAAGACTGTTTTCAGCTCTTAAGAGCAGAATTTTTTCTTTGAGTTGGCTCTTCCAAGGTTTCAAAAAGACAGCAGGGACAACTAGCAAGTCTACTTGGTTAGCAGATCCAAGCCCTGTTCTCCAATATCTACTTTACAAATAATACATTACATTAATATTGTCATCTCTTTATATTTTTAGATTCCAGCTGCCCAACTCCTATGTCTAACTTGCAATTGGTTCTGAATTCCAGTGAGGAAAAGAATGTTATCTACTGTTTTCCCATAAATAAAACATGAACAAGACCAGTATCTTCTTTAGAATTTTTTCATGATTATTTTGTTTGCTATGCCCTCTTGTTAGTTTTCCATTGCTACTGTAACAAATTAGCTCAACTTTAGAAGCTTAAAATAACAAATATTTTGTGATCTACCTAAGAATTTTTGTCTACTATGAGGTCATCCATATTTTTCCATATGCTTTCTTCTAGAGTTGGACCATAAAGAAAGCTGAGAGTCAAAGAATTGATGCTTTTGAACTGTGGTGTTGGAGAAGACTCCTGAGTGTCCTTTGGACTGCAAGGAGATCAAACCAGTCAATCCTAAAGGAAATCAGTCCTGAATATTCATTGGAAGGACTGATGCTGAAGCTGAAATTCCAACACTTTGACCATCTGATTCAAAGAACTGACTCACTGGGGAAAACCCTGATGCTGGGAAAGATTGAAGACAGGAGGAGAAAGGAACAGAGGATGAGATGGTTGGATGGCATCACTGACTCAATGGACATGAGTTTGAGCAAGCTCCAAAAGTTGGTGATGGACAGAGAGGACTGGTGTGCCACGGCCCATGGGGTCGCAAAGAGTCAGACACAACTGAGTGACTGAACTGAGAAGTTTTATAGTTTTCATTTTTATGTTTAGATTTATGACTCCTTTTTAAATTGATTTTCATGTGTGGCGTGAGGTAACGGTATGGTTTGGTAAAGGGCAAAATTCATTTTTAACTTTCTAATGTGTATCTGGGGCTTCCCTGGTGGTTCAGTGGTAAAGAATCTGCCTGCAATGTAGGAGACACGGGTTGAATCCTTGGGTTGGGAAGATCTCCTGGAGAAGGAAATAGAAACCCACTCCAGTATTCTTGCCTGGGAAATATTATGAATAGAGGAGCCTGGCAGGCTACAGTCAGTGGGTTCACAAAGTGTCATTCATGACTTAGTGACTAAACAACAACAATAGCAATGTGTATCCAGTTGTTCTATCATCATTTATGGAAAAGACTATTCCTTTCCTGTTGAATTACCATGACAGTTTGTTAAAATTCAGTTGACTAAAATACAAAGAGTATGTCTAAAATACAAAGTGTGTCTAAAATACAAAGAGTATGTCTGATATGCCACCCTTTAAGAAAAAAAGGGATATGAGAAAGTATACATGTACTTGCTCACTTGTACAATAGACACACAGGAAGGATAAACTGGAAACTACTGAGATTGCCTAAAGGAATAGGAGAAAATGGAGTGGAAAACTTGGAGGAATGGGAACACATCAGTAGGGACTGGGGGGAGAGGCCTTTAAGATCATAACTTCCTGACTCTTAGATCCATAACTGTGCTTCACATAAGGAACGCATAAGTAATTGAAAATCACAGTGGATACAGAAGAACTCAAAATGGAATATAAACAGTAAGAAGTCAAACTTAACTGTATTACAAATGAATAACATAATTACCCTAAAGGGATACGGGAAAAATACCTAAGCAACTTTGGAAAACAGCATTTTGACTGTTTACTGTAAGGCCCAAAGCAAAAAAGAACTGGAACTATACACAAATACTAAAAGAAGTGACAGATTAAAAAATGCAAGACAGATTAAAAAATGGTATAGGATGTGGATTACAGATATCAGAATGTGAGCTCATGATTTTTATATACATACATATAGAAAGATATAGAATGAATATATGCATGTATGTGCGTGTGTATGTGTTGGCATCTATATATATATTCATGTGTATGGGTGTATCTATGTGTGTGTGTGAGTGTATGTATGTCTGTGTGTCTGTGTACTCTTCTGGAAAAGGTCAGGACTGGAAAGTTGCCCTTGGGTCTCCCACTGCAGACCCCACTCCCTCCCTCAAGTACCTCGCACCCCCTCTCTGCCCACACCTTACCCTGCTCTCTGTTCTCCTCCACATTCTTGGTGATGTAAACAGATCTCCCAGACTCCAATGCTAAAGACAAAGAGTTGAGGAATATTACTGGGGGTGGAGAATCTTTTGCAGTGTTTTTGGAGTAAATTCTGTTTTCCCTTAGATTGATTAGCTGCAAGTTTAAAATTTCCAAGCATAATTGTCTTTAAAAATTGGTTAAATCTGGAAGGGGGTGGGAGACTTCAGCAGGCTGGCAGTTGTTTGCAGATTGTTCGACTCTAATATATTTAAAGAAGCTATGTCTGTCACCAGCCCTCTGGGAACACTTGTACTATTTAAAATATAAATTGGAAAAATATGCTGATGTAATTGTCTGCCCTAAGGAATTTTCCCCTAATCACAGTCTTCATGCCAATGTAAAAATTCCCATTTGGCTGTCCCTCTCTTGACAGAAGTTGAAGTACGCAGATAAAACTTTAAAGTTAGCTTATGCCTAAAAGTTAGCCTGAAATTCTTCATCTTACACAAGTTCATTTCACAGAAGAGCTCTCAGTAGACAGCATCTCCATTCTGCCTTCTGTTTTTCCCCAACCAGGAGCCAGGTCCACCGCCCACTCCCCTTCCCTACCTGCACGCATCTGTGACTTCGCTGTGCTGTCCTCTCTTGGAATCCATAGTAGTCCTCTGTATCCCCCAACCCTCCGGCCATAAGATTCCACCAGGATCTGAATCTAGTCAGTTCCCTAGGCCTCTGGTTGTCCCTGGCCCCCGCAGTGTTCCCACACTGTGTCTGCGCTCTCCAGATCCCCAGTTACTTCTGGGATCTGCGATCCACTGCTGCTGTCTGGGGTTCACTGCTCAGCCCTCCGGTTTTGGTGAGGACTCAATGGAGCCCCTATCAGAGGTGACCTGAAATGGTTAACAAAGAAATCTGGAAGCCAAGGTGCTTTATCTGTAAGATCTGGCGTCCTTTTATAGAGTCCTCACTGCTAATTGATGCACGTTATATTCCCTGTTAACTCAAAGCTCTAGGAGAGCGCAGACTCTGACACAGCAGAGATGAAGAGCCTGGCACCCTACCTGGCAGGCGCACAAAAGGCTTTTTGATAGATAGCAGTTTTCACTTCTTTCTCCTTCTACATTAAGAAAAAAATGTTACCCACAATGCCTGGCTTTTAGTGAATGATCAGTAAATGTTTTTAAATGAATAATATGTTGTGGCAGAACTTACTAGAGAGAAATTTGAAACAAGTAGGTATTTAAAAAACAATCTCTGGACTCAGATTTTCTATTTGTAGACTCCAGAGCCTAGATATGAGTCAAGTACTCTTCTCAACACAGTAGTCATGTAATGTTGTTAAAAATCACAATTTTAGGCAGATCACAATTGAGTTTTAACCCCAGAACACACCAGTGCTAAGAGACCCATATGATTTGGCTCCCCATCCTCTCCAACCTCATCTCTTGCTTGTTGCCCTCTTTCGCAGTCTGCCCCAGCCATTCTGGCCTCTTTGAATTTCCCTTAACCTGTTAGGCTGGGCTTCCCTGAGAGCTCAGCTGGTAAAGAATCCACCTGCAAAAAAAGAAAAAAAAGAATCCACCTGCAATGCAGGAGACCCCGGTTCGATTCCTGGATGAGGAAGATCTGCTGGAGAAGAGATAGGCTACCCACTCCAGTATTCTTGGGCTTCCCTTGTGGGTCAGATGGTAGAGAATTGCCTGTAATGCGGGAGACCTGTATTCGATCCCTGGATTGGGAAGATCCCCTAGACAAGGGAACAGCTAGCCCACTCCAGTATTCTGGCCTGGAGAGTTCAATGGACTGTATAGTCCATGGAGTTGCAAAGAGTCAGACATGACTGAGCAACTTTCACTTCACTAACCTGTTAAGCAAGGTTCTGCCTCAGGGCCTTTGCACATTCTACTTTCTACCCACAACACTCTCCTCTAAGAGATTTACATGACTCTATCCCTTCCCTCAGTTAAGGTCTTTTGTGACTATTCTGTTTAAATTTGCACATACATATTCATACACACACATTCCTTATCCCTCCTTTCACGCTTTTCTCCCTAAAAGTGAGTGTTAGTTGCTCAGTTGTGCCCAACCCTTTGCAATCCCATGGACTGTAGTCTGCCATGCTCTTCTGTCCATGGAATTCTCCAGGCAAGAATACTGGAGTGGGTTGCCCCTTCTCCAGGGGATTTTCCTGACCTGGGGACTGAACCCAGGTCTCCCACATTGCAGACAGATTCCTCACTGACTGAGCCACCAGGGAAGTCCTAGGGATCTGGAGTGGGTTGCCAGTGCCCTCCCCCAGAGGCTCTTCCCCGCCCAGGGGTCAAACCTGCATTTCCTACCTCTGCCTGCACTGGCAGGGGGGTTCTCTACCACTAGTGCTGCCTGGAAGCCCTATAGTCTACCTAATGTATTTATATTGCATATTTTCCTTTACCTTCCTTTCACGTCTATGAAGGCTCTCTAAGAGAAGTGATTTTCTTTCCCACTTTATCATCTTCTCTATCTGCTAAACTGTACCTGGAATGTAGTAGATCACCCATAAATATGTATTTATCACATATATATGAATGAAATAAATGAAAGCAGTCAATAAGAATACCAATTTCCCCTAGTTCTCTAAAGAGATATCCCTGTCATATATGGTCATCTCTGTGTTACTACTATAGTCTCCCAATTGCATTGACTAAAAAGCAGCATTTGCACTGTATTAAGATAAATCACTTTAAATTAATTAATTACCTTAAATTCATTTTACTTAAATTAAGATAAATACTTTCTCACCTCCCATGTGTCTAAGCATTGCTACCCAACTTTATTGTTACAATCATAAGTGATAAAACAGAAGTCCAGAAGATGCCAAAATTGTAGAAAAAATTATAATTTCAAGGAAGGCTATAAACACATAAAGCAGAATAAAATATACAGTATTCATCAATTCAAAAAATATTTTCTGAGAGCCCATCATAGGCCAGCCCTGGTTCTGGTTGGAGTTACAGTGGTGAGCATAGCAAGTCTAGTCCTCCTGGATCTATATCTACAGTGAACCACTGTGATTCAGGTAGGAGTGAATTCTGGAAATAAAATTAATGTGATGAGGAAGACAGAGGGTGATGGAATGGAAAGCAGAGAGAATCTGAACAGGGATCTGAAAGAAGTAAGGCAGGAAGTCCTGTGATGATAAGGGCAGAGGTGTTTTTTGTTTGTTTTTCATTCCATTTTTGGCTAAAGAATGGGCTTGAGGTAGCAATGAGCTTAATGTGTTTGCCAATCTCATCTCACTGCTACTAGGAGTTTTGTGTGTGCATGCTTAGTTGTGTCTGACTCTTTGCGACCCCATGGACTATAGCCCAGGAGTTTTGTGAGGGAGGCACAAAAGGCTAAGGGACCTGCCCATCTTCAGGGTAGAAACAGAGCCAGTCTCAGCCCTTCATCTTTAAACAGATGAAATCAGTGCCTTTCTAATGTAGTTCTAGGGCTTGCAGTATCAGCATCAGGACCACCTGAGATCTTGTTGTACAACAAAGCCTCAAGCCGCACTCCATACTTAACTGGATCTGAAATTGTAGGGACAGAAATTGTTTAAGCGTTTGTATTATTTGTTTATGTATTTGGCTGTGTCGGGTCTTAGTTGCAGCACACAGGATCTTCACTGCATCACATGGGGTATTTCCTTGTAGGGCATGGACTCCCCAGTTGTGGTGCAAAGGCTTAGCCACTCTACAGAAAGTCGGATCTTATTCCCCGACCGGGGATCAAACCAGTGTCCTCTGCATTGCAAGACGAATTCTTAACACTGGACCACCAGGGACACTCCAGAGCTTTTTAAAAACTTAAGCAAGTCTTCTGCATGATTGTGATGCAACAAAGCTTAAGAAATTTTGAAACTGATAATCTCAAATATCTAAGATTGAAGTAGCCTCCATACTAGAATGGCAGAGAGGAAGATCTGGAAGGCACTGTTAACTCAATTCCCACTCTGCATTTCTCTGCTCCTTTTCTCAAGAGGCATCATATAGATCATTTCTAGACAGGCGCTTCCAGTGCTGTCTTTTTAGAAGCCCTCTCTAAATGCACAAATTATGCAAATATCCATATATGCTTATAAGTAGCTTTAGAAAATGAACAAAAATTAAAGAGTCAGAAAAACTGGATGTATCTGTGGAATCAGCTGGCCTGTTGAATAACCCTCAACATGTACCTAACCTTCCAAACCCCAGGGGTGTCATGTTGCTTTGTTCATTTGGGTCCATGGTGGTTCAGAAAAATGATAAGCTCCTTGAAATGTTATGCAAAATGGTGTGTGTATGTTCATTTTTCAGAGGAGAGGGTCAATAGTTTTCATACAATTTTCAAAAGGGCCCATGACTCAAAATGTTTACAGACCACTGTATAAAAAGGGTGGTTACTGAACTCCAGCCAAATTGTAAATACAACGTGAAAACCAAAAAGACTGGCTTTCTTATCCCAGAGTGTTTCAGCCTAAACTCAAACATGGAAAAGAATCAGCTCCGTGGGTGGCATTTTTTTTTTTTTTTGTACATACAGTATATATCCTTTTAGGACTTATAACCTCATAAATAGCAATTTCATGCCTGTCAGTATTGTTTTGGCTTAAGAGGGTGGGGTTACAAATTCTGTGATCTTCCTTCCAGACCCACCTTCTTCTCAAGGTTTTTGGGGATGATATTAGGCCTTAGAATCTACCTTTAAAAAAATCTATGTAAGGATGGAGAGGCTCACAAAAAGTATTCTTTTGGACCTAACGCTTCTTTTTTCCTCCATATATAAATTCCCCACCTTCTTTTATTCCATTGGTTCCCCTCTGTAGTTTTTGTGTTCCATGCTTTTCTTCCTAATGCCTTTATTTTCTTCTTATTGCATAGTGTTTTAGAGTTTTCAATGAAAAATCCAAGTGTCATAAGCAGGCTTGGTACTGCCTTGTGGTCATATAAGAATTCTCCTTTTTTTGGCCACAGAGGCAGGCCACTAGAGAGGGAGTTATTGGAAACACAGTGGTAATATTTTAAGGGTATGGTCTATACTATTTGTGGTCTGATTCAGAATCTCTTCCCCAGTAACTCAGACAGTAAAGAATCTGCCTGCAATGCAAGATACCAGGGTTCTATCCCTATGTCAGGAAGATCCCCTGGAGAAGGGAATGGCTATCCACTCTGATATTCTTGCCTGAAGAATTCCATGAACAGAGGAGCCTGGTGGGCTATAGTCCATGGGGTCACAAAGAGTTGGACACGACTGAGTGACTAATACTCAGACATCTCTCATTTAATGTCTTAACTGAGCAGATTTCATTTCTTATTCTGTGCCAAATTAATCTAGATTTCTGGGAGGAAATTTAAGGAAAAAACACTTTCAAAGAGGGTTAACAAGGAGAGTGAGATTTTTTAAGACAACTTTGTAGGAGAAATAGTTGAAGGAAGTAGGGGTTTTAATCAAGAAAAAAGATACAAAGTAATAATAGTTGCCTTCAAATATTGCAGGAGGTTGTCATATGGTAAAATAATTAAATTTCTTCTGTGTTGCCTAATCTGTAAGCAAAAAATGTATGGAATGTTCAGGAAGAGAGATTTCAGTTCAATATCAGAAAGAATTTTCAAAGAAGCTTAAATATTGTTCTATCTATCACAGCTTGCCATGCATTTAGTTCCATTCATAATTTCTTTCTTGGGATAGTAGGAGTGTTCATAGGTGTTTTAATCATGATAAATATAGCCACACTCACTCAGGAATGGGCCTCTTACTCAGTGGTTGTCCACCCAAAGGACTGCTTCTAGAGTTCTTCCCAGTGGAGACATTGTACTCAAGAAGGAGAGAGATCAAGCCAGTCAAACTCTGTCCCTTTCGCTGCTTGAAGTGCAGACACACAAAGAGGATGGTCTGTTAGAGTGGTGGAGAGGCAAGAAATGAAGGCTGTAACTAGAAGCCATGAGTTTGAGAGAAGCTTGGGTAGGCTACAGGTGCTTCATAAGAAAGACAGAGCGGGAGAGGGAGGACTAAGGACCCAAGAGCTCATCAGAGATACAGTGGACTTGTACACCTTGGGTTGGCTTCTTTTCATCAGCAACATCTTCTCCAAAGTGGCTGTTGGACCGTTAGCCCTATTCATACAATTGCAAATAA